>NC_056739.1:444768516-444936016 GCF_019279795.1 Protopterus annectens
TATGTTAACTGACCCTTCCTTATGGCAGGTCTCCTCATTATAGGTGGCCTTGGCATTAGTCTGGGTGTGTTGTAATGCAACAGTGACAAGAGATATTGCTACATTGTTCTACTCATCACTAGTATGTTATACACACCCACTTGTACATGCAAGCTGTGAGTGTGTGCAAATTATTCATCTACAACATACTGGGGTTCAATACACATAATTCAGAGTCCCTCCTATGTATGGTGAGATTTCCATACCACCATTTTGTTTTCTAAACATTTGTGTATATGGTTGCAGATGATAATGCCCTATGTGGTATGCAAAGGAGAGCAAAATTGTGCTCTGGCTCCTATCCAGCCATTTTAGGGAGTGGACATTAGAACAACACAAGTAGGTGCTTTTAGGGAGGAGGATGGCTAGTATGACCTGGTAGACATGCTGTCACATGTGACCAGCATCCTATCTACCAGTGAGCATAGAGGCATAGCTGGATCAACTAGTGCCCTGTGCTGGTCCCATGAACTAGCTCTCTACCCCTTCAGCTCCACAAATGAAGAGTTAAACATTTTTTTCTTAGGATTACTGATGGAAGCCACAAAACAAGAAAAAAGAAGTATTCAAATTACTGTGGGATGTCAATTGGCTTTCTACAACAATTCAGCCAATCACATCCCACCAAATCAATGCTCCCCCCACAGCTCTTCAAGTGAAAGGCAAATGAAAACCCCCCACCAAACTCATGTGCCTTTCTCTTCCAGCATTTTGGTACAGAAAAAAAGTAAGCTCTGAACTCTAGATTGTTACCTTCTAACACTTTGCTCCAGGGCCAATTGCCCCCTTGGCCTAACCCTGCTACACGCCTGAGTGAGCAGTACAAGCAACGGTGTATGCATCATTCTTACCATAGAGATATTTATGTCTTGAAACCAGAGGCTAAGCATGAATAGCCTGAAAAGTATAGTATTTACCATGTCTGCTTGTACAGTAATGCATTTAATAAATATGTTTTATGTATCTAACAGGCATCTTTCTTGTTTTCTGCTTATTTATTTAGTCTGACAGATCCCGGGATATTCCAGATTGTCTGCTGTGGTTGACTATCTGTATGTTGTGTGTGCTCCTAGTGACAGCTGTTGTGTTGTACCACTTTGACATTTTGTTAGACCATGTAAAGTGGGTTCCATGTCTAGCTTCTGCATCATTTCACCATGTGTGTTAGTGTAACTGGAACTGCTTCAGTGCAGCTAACCACAGTCGTGTAGCGACATCTGTTCCTTCCTAAATAACTGTAGCAGTGTGGAGTGCTGCACTATGCCGTGTGAACCTAACTGCTTGGTACACCTTTGCACATATACACCCTGTTACAGTTATGTAATACATTGTAGGAATCACTTCTGGCTTCTGCTTTTTGAATGTGAATGTGGAACTGTACTGTTGCACTTTCATTTGTTTCTCACAGATGTATGTGTTCTATGATTGCTTGCTTATTATTTTTGCCTTTCATGCACAGGAAGGAGCAGCAATTACAAGCTTGGGGGTGGAGTTTGTGGCATCTGTGTCCTCTGCCGCTTATTTCTGCCTTATCACCTCTCAGCACTCATCACTTATATCATGTTTCCTATGTCTGCCTTTCTTGTTTCAGGTCACTGTGGTCCATTATAGCTGCATGCACATCAGGCATGGCCTGCCACCATCCCAGCTGAGGTTATTGTCTAAGCTGGGGAGATGGGGGGGGGGGGGTTGGAGGAGTGTTTCATCTAGGGAGGGTTCTTGCTCCTCCCAGGCAGGTAGCATCACGCCAATCTTTGGTTCTGCAGGAGTGGAGGCTGCAGATGAGTGGACATTGACTCACTGGGTCATCATATAGTAACCCCTCCTGCAGCGAGTAGCTGACTCATTGGATTGGTGGATTGGTGGGTGGATGCGATTTGACTGCTAAAGTACTGGGTTGCTTGCCTCCAGCCATTCTGACCCAGAACCATAACTTAATGGGTCCCAGTAAAAGTCCACTAAGCCAGTTGGAATGTGACAGGCTGTCTGTGCTCCATCCTATTTCCAGCCATTTGTCTAGCGTATGTCTGTCTGTGCATATGCCTTCACCACGTCCCCTTGTATATTCACATCTTACCCTGTTCATTTGTTTTCTTGACTGCGTCTCTGTGTGCCCCTGCTGCCTGCCCTTACCCTCCATTCCAATTTATTGTTTATTTCCCTCCACCTGTCTTCCCTTGTCTTCCTTTATGCGTAAGATGGAGTCTGTTGCCTACACCAATAACACATACCCTCTCTCCTTAATCGGTTACCTTACAGTGCTCCTGCTGTGAGTTCCTCTGCTTGCTCTACCCCTTCTCTTGCTTTTCTGTACTCCCTTTTACATCCCTTTTAATGCACCCCTAAGAAGCTTGTTGTGCACCTGTTTCCTGCTTCATACTGTCTTCTTTACTGCTTTTCATTTGCTTCATTGCACTGGCAGCCTGCCAGCATGGCAATATTTCATGCTACTTTGTTTCTCATCCACATTCTCACAAGCTTCGCAAAGTGTAGCATGTAGTGCATCTGCTACATTTATCTGTTTCCTCTTTGCCTAGACTGCTTCCTTGAAGCTCAGTTGTTTGTCTGCTCACACTATTAATCCCTACTTTATTATTTACGTCTGTTTAGCACTAATGTAGGTTGTCTGCCTATATGGTGTCAGCTTTGCGTTGCATGTATGCAATGCTCTGTGAATCCTATCCCCCTCATCTTAACATTCTTGTCAGTCAGAATAGAATAACAGCTAAGATAAACTGCATTTGCAATCATAAATATTGAAAAATATAAGTATAACCACATATCATGACAAGTGTAACAATACCCTGCATCATTGCAGTTGCCACATTTTACAAATCAAAATGCAGCTTACCTATCCTGTATTGTCTGTGTGCCATGCTCTTGTCATTATTAGAAGCTAATTACTCGGGTCCTGTTCCTGCACAGAAACCATAACCACAAGTTTGTTGTTATAGCTATGTGCATATTCCAGTACTATACATTAATACAATAAAGTGAACATTGCTACATGAATTATTTGACAGAGTAAAGCCCAGCATAATAAGATAGATGTCAAAATAACTGCTTTCCTTTAGTTTAAATAAAGTTTTTTTATTATTATTTGGTCTGTCTGCTTCCATGTTATAGTGACTGTTTATGTGTGATCTACTGTGGTCACTGGCAAGTTTGTACAATGTGATACTTGTAGAAAGCTCTAGTTTTGTTGAGCTTGTGGCTTCCTGAACTTCAAGTGTGGCTTTCTTTTATGTAATAGACATTTTTGTATTTAATGATTATAATAAGTGGCCTTACACTTTATGCCAGATAGCAATGCAGGCCATGTCAAAAATGAAAATGCTTGCTCTTCTAAGTAATTCTGTACTGTACATATCACAAATCTTTCCACTAGCCTAATTACATTGTTTATACCCAGAAGTACAATGTGAGTCACTGTGTTTTTTTTAATACAATGCATGATTTCAGAATTTGAAATGTCTTGTGTAACTAACAAGTGTGATTCACTGCAATTTGGTACTCCTCTAGCAGAAAGCACCTTTTATCTCAAATTGTGCTAAAATGTGAATGAAATTAATATTTTGTGTAAGTTAAAATAGTAATAAAATAATATTTGTTAAGTATCTTTTAGTCAGTTTAGTGTGACAAAATAATGTGTTTTGTTATTGTGATGTAGCAGTAGACCCTACTGTATGATGTATTATAATACAATTACAAATAGATATCTATTAATAAACAGCTGCTAATCTCAAAATAACATTACTGCATCATCAGGACAGATACATGACACCTCAGCTAATGCATTCATGAAAAGTAGAAAACAATACTAGAAAATAAAAACTTTAAATAATGCAAATGCAAGCAGTGAGTGGTTAAATTATATTAATAGAAAAATAAATTATGCAATTAATTAAACAAGATTGTCTGACATTCATTGCTGAATCCACTGGGTTTCAGTTTATGCAATGTTAACATGAACGATGTTTCCTTTTAGTAAGTAATCTTTAACGATGACTTTGCCCAGAATGATACCACAGTATAAGGACAAAATGATTGACTTCAACAATTGGCTAAGCTTCTGGTGTCATTCAAAGGGGATCCAGTATCAGTCTGCCTCAGACGACACGATCAACAGACCATGATGCTTTGCCAGAGATGGTCTGCACCTGTTACCCCTGGGATTCAGGTTACTGGCTAAGGCTCTTGCCACCCCTATAGTGCCTTTTTTAGGCAAGGCTCAAAGGACAAAACCACCACCGCAACAGGTGCAAGTATGCAAAATCTGAAGGTAATGCTACTCAATGCTAGAAGTCTAAATCTCAAAATACACTCTCTTGAGGCACTCCTAAAAATGGAGAACATCGATATCTGTGCAGTAACTGAGACCTGGTTCAAGACTCCAGAGAGCACTCCTGCAATACCAGGCTACAACTTTTACCACACTTTTCGGCCACCAAATCAGGACCAAAACACTAAAGGTGGAGAAGTGTCCATATTCACCAAGGATATTCACACCTCCAAACTAGTTGCCCAACACAATGCATCCGAAATTCTCCAGGTGCAACTAATACTAGGTAAGACTGCAATCCAAATTGTAGCTTGCTACAGATCCTCCACCATGCTCCAAGATTCTCACTACACCTTTCTAAACATACTGAAAAATGTTAAGATACAACTAAACATCCTAATACTGGGTGATTTCAACTACCCTGTCATTAACTGGGAAAACTACTCATGTACCAACACCTTTGCCCAACGGTTCTTGGAATTCATAAATTCCAATACCCTGGATCAACTAATCCATAGTCCCACCAGGGGCTCCAATATCCTGGACCTGGTGATTACCAACATGAGAAATTGATGCTCCACACCAGTGGTCACCCCCTCGTTGGTTAGGTCTGACCATAAGTTAATCACCTTTGACATCCACATCCCACCCCAAGTAAGGAAACATCCATAAAAAACTTCACCAAGGCCAACTTCATGCTACTCAAGTCAGAAGTGACAAGCTTCATGACTCCCATGCAGACGGGAACTGAAAGTTTGACTGCCGAATCCTACACTAAAGCACTGTATGAGCACATCCACTCGTACATGAATCATGCCATCCCAAATAAAACCAAGGTGCAATCCTCCAAAAAAAGAAAGCCAATCTGGCAGTCCTCTGTCATGAAAAAACTATACAACAGAAGGAAGAAACTGTTGCAGAAAACAGGAAAATCCCAGGATGCAAAAAACTCCCTTACCAGCCTCAGTAAGAAGCTGAGATCCCTCATAAAATCCTCCAAAGCTAAATACAAAAATAAAATTGCCAAAGATTCCAAAGGCAACCACAAGGCATTCTATAGCTATGTCAAGAATCTAAATGGCAATGCTCAGATCTGCTCTGAGCTACAAAAGAATGGCATTATCCTGGCAGATCAATTCAGTGCCAACTTGACCCCCCTCACCCCCTAAAGGGCCCATCTCAATACCGAAAGATTGTCAAATTCCGGTAATCATGACCACACAGGTAAAAACTGCACTGTCCAAAGCTAAGAATACAGCATCTATGGGACCAGACAACATCCGGGGCTGTGTATTACATGAACTACAAAATGAACTGGCACCTCACCTAAGTGTCATGTTTAATCATAGCCTCATCTCAGGCTTTGTTCCCACTGAGTGGCGCACAGCTACAGTTATCCCACTCCACAAGGGGGGATCCACCTTGGATCCTGGGAACTATTGTCCCATCAATCTGATGAGTCTGATTTGCAAGGCCATGGAACGTATTATCATGGAACTTATAAACAAAGACATTGGCAACCTTTAAACACTGGACCCCACCCAGTTTGGGTTTGTGAAGGGATGATTGTGTCTCCTGAACCTGATTGACTTCTTTGAATCAGTCTCTAGAGCTGTGTACAAGGGTAAGGTGGTCCACACAGCCTATCTGGACCTCCCAAGGCCTTCAACACCATCCCTCACTCTGGAATCATAGATAAACTTACTAAGCTGGGCATAAATCCCTACATCACTCCATGAGTTGCCAACTGGCTTACTGAAAGAACCCATACTGTAAAAGTAGCCCACTCCAAATCCAGCTCCAGACAAGTAACAAGTACAGTACCTCAGGGTTTAGTCCTGGGACTGCTCTTGTTTGGCATCTACTTCTCTGAAGTACAGGCCAAGACTAAGGTACTCTGGCTAACAAAGTTTGCAGATGACTGCAAACTGGGAGCCATTAATTAATCCCCAAATAATGTGGATATTCTACAAAAGGGCCGTACAGAGACAGATGCTTGGTGCCAGAGCCATGGGCTCAAGCTCACTGCCAAGAAGTGCATAGTTATCCCCTTTGGGAAAAACCATGTACCCATGAATTACCAGATAGGTGGCAGTACACTAAACACCGAAAGTGTGACAAGAGACTTAGGAACACAGATGGACAGTGGTCTCACCTTCGATAACCACATCGCCACAACAGTCAGGAAATCCTTCGGCACACCTCATCACTAAGGGCTTCCATCCAGAAAAAAGGAGGTCATTGTCCCACTGTACACATCCCTCATTAGACCCATCATAGAATACAACACCTATTTGGTATGTACCTCACAAGACATCTGCAACAACTAGAAAGGCCACAGAAACACCTCACTAAAAGAATCACAGGCCTAAAGCAGATGCCTTATGCTGACAGACTTAAAAAACTCCAGCTGTACTCTCTCACATATTGTCTACTCAGAGGCGATCTCTGCTTAACATACAAGGCCATGTCAAACCCAGAGCTGCTGGACATGCTACACTTAAAGAAATCCAAATCCACCAGAGCCACACACTCCAGGGACCTAAACCTTGTCATCACAATGAACAAAATATGCTGGAGGGATAGGTTCCTGACCCAGAGACTCCCCATACTCTGGAATAGACTGCCCATACATGTCAAGCAGAGCCCCTCCTTGGCCCTCTTCAAAAGGAACTTTGATGACTGGATGGGAGATAGGAAATTTACCCCGGGGATCATGTCAGTCGCCCTGCTAGACAGGGGTCCAAGAAAGTAAATATTGTGGGAAGAAATAGCCAGGGAATTGTTATGGCTAGGCTTGTATAGGCCCTAGGGTCGATAGCCTAGTACCATCCTATGAACAATAACACGAGATTGTCTCGGGCAACAGTTTAAGCATGTTATAAAATCTCAGAGGCAGGGTTAATAATCTCAAAGATTGCTTAGATTATTATAAAAGGATACATTACCTCTATTAGAATAAGATGCACCAAAGTCCACTTGGTTTAAATGAATGCTGTTGAAGAATTGTACTTAATTAATTGATCTTTTTGTTGTTTTGTTGTTGTTTGCATATTTTAATTTTCTTGCTTGAATTGTATTGAGTTTTGTTTTTTTATTATTTAATTCTTTTATATTCCATGTAGTGTTTTCTATTCTTTATGGAAACATTAGCCAAGAGATGTCTGCTGTAAGATGTAACCTGGCACTACACATTGAATTTCATTACTTGATAAAGATGTGATGCAATAAAGCATTTATCACTTTAATGTTTAGTGTAAGCAGCAAGTATAATTCTTATTGATTTTCAGACTGTGACTCCAATACTGGACTGCAATAAATCAGTGTCATACAATCTCATCATGAATGTCTGTACAGTCTTTTAACTATTTAAGTACAGTACATAAGAAATAATCAACTGTCTTAAACAAAAAATAAGTTAAAAATAGTATTGTTAAAAACTGGCCAGGTATGCAAGTCATGAATGAATGCTGAAAGGGCATGAACAGAGTTGGTTTGGGTAATTATGAGGAAGAATCAAAAGGATGCCATAGTGAATATAGTTTTCCAGGGATTCAAAACTCCTAGGTGCAACCCTAGTTTAGGTTTTTATTTCTTGCTGTATTATTGTCCAAAATTATTTGTAGTTTTCTACTTGTATTATACTGCTTATCTACAGAGAGAAAACTAGAAACTTATCTCCATATAGTCCACTGCTACTTTGGACTCATAGAGTGTAACCCATTCTTTATTTTAACAATCTGAAAAATATTTCTTTAATTTAGTTGTTTTACTTTTAGAGACAACCTAACTCTACTCAGCAGTAGTCCTTACACAACTTTTACCTGACATGGCCAGGCCAAGGTGGACAAAGTGGTATAGTGGTAACAACTAGGAAACATAATGCTACAGCTAAGATTTTTACATTACAGGAAGATGTTAGTGTGCGTGTGTGTGTGTGTGTGTGTGTGTGTGTGTGTGTGTGTGTGTGTGTGTGTGTGTGTGTGTGTGTGTGTGTGTGTGTGTGTGTGTGTGTGTGTGTGTGTGTGTGTGTGTGTGTGTGTGTGTGTGTGTGTGAGTATATATGACACATGCTAAATTCATATGGCATTCAGCTTCAGCAACAGCACTCAGTTTTTTCCAGAACAAAAAACAATCCCAGAGATTCTTTAAAGGGTCTATCATGAGCTATAGGGGTTGTATTATAAAGGCCCTGCTCCCACAATGTGGCATTTTGCAATTCAGAAACATGTCAGCTGTGGAGAGGAAAGCTCTCATTAGCAGCTCATTTGCATGCCTCTATGTGTAACTACACAAGTGGAAATCAACATTTCCTGAAATAGTTAACTGCAGCACCGTTATCATTCTAGGATTGATTTTCAGACTGTGACCTCTCTCCTTTCAATAGATGTCCTTCCATCTTACTGTTACAGTATTTATTACACTAGGGATCCAGGGATCCCCGACAAGGGCAGCCTGACATCCAGCCAGTATACCAAAGCCTTTAGGTTGCTTTAAGGTATGCCATATGTCACACATATGCCCCTTGCTTAGCATAAGGTATAAAGGTGATGTCTGCTTGTACCATTCTCAGAACTTCTTTGCCGACAGTCCAAATGCCATCTCTTGATCGTCGGTCTGAATGACAGTTCCATTGCTTCTGCCAGACAGGTGTCTGAGCTTCAAGTGCTTATGGCTTGTCCTCCTTTTTTGGTGTTTCATAAGGACAGGGTGTCCTTGTGAACTAATCTTTATTTTATGCTTGAGGTGGTGAATGAGTTGTCCCTTAACCAGTCGATTCATTTGCCCATTTTTTTCCCCTTTTCTGCAATCTGCCAGTGAGAAGATGCTGCATACATGGGATCTGCATAAGCAACTCAGATTTTATTTGGATAACACCAAGACTATTAGAATGTCTGATCAGCTCTTTCTTTCATTTCATCCTAGGTCCTTAGGATTAGCTGTGTTCAAGCAGACTGTTTCTTCTTGGATCTCTAAAGCTATTTTTTTTGTTATTCCTTTCATGATAAGAGCCTTCCTTATTCTGTGAAGGCTCATTCTACTAGAGCTGTGGTTTCTTCTGGTGCTTTTTTCAAGGGTTTTGATATTAACTCTATTCGTGAGGCAGCTACCTGGACTTCTGTGCATACCTTTACCAAGCATTACAAGTTGGATGTGTTATCCTGGGCTAGAGCTGGTTTTGCTAGGGCCATCCTTCATGGCTCCCTAGAGGGCTCTGCTAGTCCTTCCTTCTCCCTATCTTCTTCCTGAGCTTTGGCACCCTCCCTGTTGTAATGAATCCTGCAACAGTGAAATAGAAGGACATAGTACAGGTGTGTAAAAGCTTATCATAATGGTAGATGTCCTGTATTCACTCCCTCCCTCCTCCCCTGGTCCATTTCTTTTCTGGGTGTAATGAATACCTCTTTTGGACTGGGATTCCTACTGGGGCTCTCAGTTCTGAGGATGGTACATACAGATGTCACCTTTATGCCCTATGTTACACAAGGAGCATACATGTGACATACGGCATACCTTAAAACAACCTAAAAGCTTTGCTATATTGGCTGGATATTGGGCCACCCTTAGCAGGGTATCCCCAGTGTAATGAATACTGCAACAGTGAACAGAAGGACACCTACCATTATTGTAATATTTTACACAACTGTACTTTCTCCTATGCACACATAAACCACAATCCCCATACCTGTCCTATAGTCCACTGCACATCCTATCCCTGGTGGCTTATGCTCCATCCCCTGACCCCCATACTCATTTAAGTGCCATCAAGGCACGGGAGTAGTATTCAATGTGGCTAGTGTCCACAACCCCAATCTCAGTACTAAGTTGAGTGCCATTATGACGTAGGAGTAATATTCTGTGGTGGTTAGTGTTCCCTCCACCCAACCCCTAACCCCCATAATGAGTGCCATTATAGAAGCGGAGTAAAATTCTTTGGTGGCTAGTATAACCCCTACCACACCTGCCTTCCCCATAGTGGTTTGACTACCATTATGACACAGCAGTAGTCATTGAATGTGGCTAATGTTCCCCCCACCCCAATCTCCATACTGGTTTGAGTGCCATAACAAAAGAGGAGTAATATTCTTTAGTGGTTGGTGTTCCCCTCTCTCAACCCACTCCCAATCCCTGTACTGGTTTGAGTGACATTACAGCAGCAGATTAATATTCTCTAGTGGCTAGCGTTCTCCCCACCCCACCACTGTTTCATATAGTTCTTTGAGTGCCATTATGACACAAGGATAATATTCCCTGGTGGCTAATATCGCCTAACCTGATGTTTGGATTATGCCTTTTAGTGTAGAGGTATGTGTAGGTATGACAGCCATCCCAACCCACACACACACTCACACACACACACACACACACACACACACACACACACACACACACGGACACACTCACAGGCACACACACACACACACACACACACACACACACACACACACACACACACACACACAAACAATTGCAATCACAAACTCATGCACTCAACCATTCACACACAGACACACATATACAGACACACACACACACACACACACACACACACACACACACACACACACACACACACACACACACACACACACACACATACACACACACACACACACACATACAAAACCCCACCTTGCACCCTTACAACTCTCTCTCTTACACTTTCTCCCAAGCAGACATACACACATTCATACACACAGTCCCCTCGCATATACTCACTCACACACACACCTCCTGACCTTACCTTACCTTACTACTAAAATCTCCAGTACTTACCTCTTCCATGATGGCTAAACACAACCTTTTGAGATTCTCTGTTTCATTTTGTCCTACTACGGGCCTGACTATTAGTCTTATTTTAGGCTTCTTGATTTTACCAATATTGTTGGACTTTCCACTTCTTTTGGTAATAATCTCAGCAGCTACTTTAATAACACTGGGAACTGTCTGACTTTGTTAGTTTTAGCAAGATCCCTCAATTTCGTAGCTCTGTAGTGCCCTCTTCACATCACAACTATATTAATCCAACCATGGCCATGATGATTCCATGAGTTTGCCTACCATAGCCCCCTTGGTCTTGTTAATTCTTTCTGGGGAATTTGTTAATTCTTGAGAAAGGGGTTTAACTGATTTGAAAACTAATGGCTATCTCTCTTAATCAGAAGTATTAGTATAATTTGTTTAGTTAGTTAGTTTTTCTTACTTGTGGCAAGCACGTTTCATCTTAATTTGTAGATACGAATAAGGAAAATAAGTGTAGCTTGACCTGAGAATGATGCCCCTTTGTGTGATAATGCTCAAGCAGGCATCTTAAGTGTTAAGAAAGGTTTCTGTGAAAAGAAAATCTCACTTCCCCCCATGATGCCGAAACCTCAGAGCTGATGTCAACTTCTGTGAGTGTGAGGGTTGAGGGCCTGTGCCCTCACAAAACTTATAATTACAAACATCCTTTGCATGCCATCAACCTGATCTCTCATTCTGAATTCCATTTATTCAGCCATCACTTGCATCTCCTAGATTTGTAGAAATGCATTTGCGGTGATGTTCTGTAATGCAATTAAATAGAAGGTAGTTAAACTGAAGATGCATTAAGCAGGCAGTATATTGTATTTTGTCTATATACTACAGTGTATTAAATCCTTTTGACTAGACAGAGGCAGCAAATGCATAGCATGATAGCTTGCAGAAATTTATTAGGTCAACGATGATGTAGAATATGGTAGAATTGTCTCTGTGCCCTGTAATTATAATTTAGCAAATAGGATGCACATGGTAATAAGCATGCTTACAATGAGTACGCATGTATATTGGGAAGAGAACATTGTGTCCCAGTGTGTTAAACTTTTCTTTACTTTTTGTAAACATGACTATATGATTGGCTATTGGCTAGGATGCTTTGATCATCCATAAGGAGTGAAATGAATAGCTGGTACTGGTCCGAATGACGATGAGCAAACAATACCATGGGACAATGCATAAACTAACAGACCTCAGTGGGACTGACAACACCACTGTTGTACAGACATTATTTTATTTATTTTATTTTACATTTGTTAACCGGGCTAGTCCAACTGGATACATGTCCATTTTCAGTGGAGGCCCGGGGAGAAAAGCTCCACTACAACTACTAAAACAAGATAAAAATATGTAAAAATGCAGAAATACAAAAAATATACATTTCAATGAATACATTATCAACAATACTGGAAACAAATCAGTCTTCATGTCTGTTCTACAGAAAAAAAATGTTTGTGTGAGAGACACTTATAGTAATGAGAAATGTGAGTACTAGGAAAGAAGTAACATGGGATCACTGAGGTCAGGAATGGAGGAGATGGGGATGAATGATGACTGGGTTACCATGATTCTGGATGGGGTGCTGATTTGGGGGAATCAGATTGTTGTAGTATTAGACTGCCTTCTGGTGGCCCCACACTTTACCAGACAATTGCTTGTGTCTGGATTAATATACTGACTGTGCAAAAATGGAAAATGTCCAGTATACGAGAGTGTGCTCTTACCTCATAATGTTTTTCCCATAAATTTCAGTGTAATATGATGCACTAAAATATTATCCACCTATCAAAAAGTATTATAATTCATTGGTTATTTTATCAATTTCTTAGTCTACTGATTTGCAAGTCATACTAGCCTCAAGAAAGAAATTCATTTTTTTACGTGAAAACTGCAAAAATATATAAAGATACTTAATGATTCAAAAGAACAACTGGCAAATGAGAAACTGTATAGAATAGATAGAGACTAATTAAGTAAACTATATAGTTTAATACAATGAACATGTTGCATTGGAATATAAACACCATTAATGTCTTAACTACTTACAGTGGATATAAAAAGTGTACACACCCCTGTTAAAATGCCAGGTTTTTGTGATATAAAAATGAGACCACACTAAATCATTTCAAAACTTTTCCCACCTTTAATGTGACCTATAACCTGTACAATTCAATTGAAAAGCAAACAAATCTGTTAGGGGAATAAATATAAAAAAATAAAAAACGTACAATAAGCTGGTTGCATAAGTGTCCACACCCTTAAACTAATACTTTGTTGTCTGTGCACACCCTTAAACTAATACTTTGTTGAAGCACCTTTTGATTTAATTACAACATGAACCTATGAACATTCAGTCTTCTTGGGTACACACCTGCCATCGATTAAAGAGACTCTGATTAACCCCAAATAAAGTTCAGCTGTCCTAGTAGGATTTTCCTGATATTTACTCAGTTGTCTGCTACAGCAAAAGCCATGGTTTGCAGAGATCTTACAAAGCATCAAAGGGATCTCATTGTTGAAAGGTGTCAGTCAGGAGAAGGGTACAAAAAAATTTCCACAGCATTGGATATACCATGGAACACAGTGAAGACAGTCATCAAAAAGTGGAGAAAATGTGAGACAACAGTAACATTGCAAAGAAGTGGACGCCCCTCCAAAACTGATGAAAATACAAGACAAAAACTGGACAGGGAGGCTGCTAAGACCTACAGCAACATTGAAGCAGCTGCATGAACCTAATAAACAAGGATACAGGGAATCTCCAAACTCTGGATCCCACACAGTCTGGTTTTGTGAAGGGTAGATCATGCCTGCTCAACTTAGTCATCTTCTGTGAGTCAGTCACCAGAGCTGTGGATGAAGGCAAGGTGGTTCATACAGCCTACCTTGATCTGGCCAAGGCCTTTGATACCATTCCCCACTCAGGAATCATAGAAAAACTCACTAAGCTAGGCATAAACCCCTATATCACTAGGTGAGTTGCAAACTGGCTCACAGATAGAACCCAAAGTGTGAAAGTAGCTGACTCCAAAACAGACTGTCGACCAGTCATGAGTGGAGTCCCACAGGGTTCGGTCCTGGGTCATCTCCTGTTTGGTATCTACTTCTCTGAAGTCCAGGCCAACATGAAGGGACTCTGGCTGACAAAGTTCGCAGACGATTGCAAGTTGGGAGCTATTATAAACTCCCCAACTGATGTTGACATCCTGCAGAAAGGCCTCTGAGACCAGCGACTGGTGCCAGAACCATGGCCTTTAGCCCATGCCAAAATATTTGTTGTCATCCCCTTTGGGAAAAACCCAGTTCCCATGAATTACCACATTGATGGTAGTCCACTGAACATAGAAGGCATTATAAGAGATCTGGGAACACAGGTTGACAGCAACCTCTCTTTTGACCACCACATTGCCACTGTGTTCAGAAAGTCCTTCTATATGGCACATCTCATTACTGAGGATTTTGCATCCAGGAAGAAAGAGGTCATTGTCTCCCTCTACTCTTCCCAATCATTGAGTACAGTGCCCCATTTGGCATGTACCTCACTAGACACCTGAAACAACTGGAGAGGCCACAAAAGTACCTCACAAAGAGGATCCTAGGCCTTAAACACTTGTTCTATATGAACAGACTAAAAAAAAAACTCCAACTATTCTCTGTCTCATATCGCCTACTTAGAGGCGATCATCTCTGCTTGATTTACAAAGTCATGTCTGACTCAGCTCTGTTAGAAATGCTACATCTAAAGAAATCCCAATCTCTGCACAATACACGCTCCAGAGACCTCAACCTCATTACCACAATCAGCAGAACAAGCTGGAGGGACAAGTTCATAACCCAGAGACTGCTCATGCCATGGAATAGATTTCCCATCCATGTCAAACAGAGCACCTCGCTGACACTGTCCCTGTTCAAGAGAAATCTTGATGAGTGGATGGGAAATAGAAAATTCACCCTGGGGATCACTCCAGTGGTTCTACTCGACAGAGGCACTGGGAACTAAGGTCAGGTGGCACAATGCCAGGGTAATCTTATGGGCTAGGCTTGTAAAGGCTCCAGAGGCATTAGCCTAGTACACACCTATGAACCTATATTCAATTGCTGTCAGAAATGATATCATAACTTTGTCTGTCCATGAAGTATAGTTGTCTGATTTGTTACTGAGTTTTGTGCAGCGGGCTTGGATTTGATTCTTCCCTCTTCATTTTGTTTACATATTCAATGACCGTAAAGTAATTTAATGAGAACAGAGCTACCAGGTCACCCCTAATAGATGCACTTGTGTTAACTGTTTTTTTTTTCCAGGATACCACAAGTACCTATAATATGAAGCAAGGTCATTCTATAATACTTCCACCTCTGGTAACATTGTGGGTGTTAGGATTCATTTAATTTTGTGTTACTGAGCAATCTCATTAGCAGTGTCTAAACTATCAGAATTACTCCAGGACTGGTATCTTCTTCAGAAGGAAGGGCATACACCCTTTTGTACAACTGCCTATGATAACTGAGAGGTTAACACAATCCACAGGTGAGTGTTAGTATCAAAGTTCTGTCACCATCACTCAATAGACTACTACAATAACTAGGAGATGTACCATTACAGGTCTTACACTTTCTCCATACACATCACTGGTGATGCTCATCCTAACTCTGACCCACAAATTAAAAACCTATCAATGATCCTGCTAATAATGTCTTAACAAAGTCACGTGGGCTGAAATTCATACAGATTACTGTCAGAAGTATACAGAGCAAAATTCCCCCCATACATAACTGGATACCATTATATCAGCTTGGTACTTAGCACTGTCATAAACATGTCTAACACCCTGAGATTTAGATAAAACATTTTTCTCTAGCAACTCAAGCTGTATTTATATCTCCTCCAGCAAGGATACATTATTGCCTGGAAGCTGTAACTCTATGCAAATCCCAAACATGAGCTTGTAGTTATGACTGGTGTCTACAAGTCACCCTGCTCTCCAGTTCTGTGGAAAAAATAAAACTGAAACAATATTTTTCTTGCCAAAGTAGTATATGGTGGTATATGGTGTTCAATGTACCTGTTCACCAACAAACTGATATATAGGACAGAAAAAGAAAGATGAAAGTTAGACTACAAGAGCCCTTCTGGGATGTTTATAGTTTGCATCCCACAAATGTGATAGCTTAATTTATGAAATCAGTACATCAAGGAGAAGTTGAGAATGTGAAGTATGTGGTGATAGAAAAATTGCAAATATCATGTGATAGTGATAGAATACATGCACTGAATAAATTGGAAACTAACATGATTTAAAAATAGACTACTTTAAGCCATAATGGCTTAAGTATGACATTACCTTGGCAATTTATATTGTGATTGGCAATTTATATTGTGATTACTGTATTTTCTGCAAATAACATTAGGAAGATAGAATGAAATTTTAGTTGAGCAAACACAATGGAGCAGATTCAATAAAGCCTATATGGTCTTATGAAGACCATGTGCATGTTGTGGTGCAACACGCACAAGATAGTGCACCATTTTGGATTCAATAAGTGGCTCTACATGCTGTAAAAACATGGTAAACACAGTGGTATGCAAATTATAGCATAAGCAGCTGAACTGTATGCTAATCAACTAATCCAAGATGGAGGCGCTATTCAATAAGCTATAAAGCAACCATGTGGACTCAGTGATGGTTTTCTCTGCAAATTCCAAAACCTACTGGACTACAGTCATGGAAAGGAGTCTACACAGAAAGAATGTTAGCAGCTGCTGTTGCTTTAATTCGCGTGTATGTGCAACAGGCTGAAGTCTATGCTACTGCTGCTAATAGACTATGCCCATGAAGGAGAAGAGTTTTTAGACCCAGTTTAACTTATCACAGTCTGCATGAGGTGGAAATTGTAGAGTGCTATGGGGTGGATACAGCCACACTACAGGAACTCTGCTACCTCTGTTGTCCTCAACATAGACCAAAGGCAAACCGAGGGGAACCTATACTGGTGGAGACAAAAGTATGTGTAGCACTTACAATTTTAGCTACAGGAACCTTTCAGAGACCAACAGGGGATGTGCTAGGGGTATACCAGGTATCCACATCCAGGATCCTTAATCAATTCCTGAATGCTATGCTCCAACATGCCAGTGACTACATATAGTTTCTCCATACACCTGAGGATAGGGCCAAAGATATCCAGGAGTTCTACCCTGTAGCACACCACCCTGAAGTACTGGGTGCCATAGACGGTACACATATAGAAATCAAAGCACCACCCGGGAACAGGGAAGGCTGTACATAAATAGAAAGAGCTTAACTGCCAAGTTGTGTGTAATGATGAGGGAATCCTCTTGAATGTGTGTGCTGGCAACCCAGGCAGTTACTATGACTCACATATCTTGCACAACCCCTAACTGTATAAGATGTTTAATAGGGGTGATATCCCACAGGATCATTTACTGGGGGATGTAGGTTATGCACTGCAGCTGTGGCTGATGATGGCCATCAGAAATGCACACACACACCAACTGAAGAATGCTATAATGAGGCACACACTCAAGCAAGAAATATCATAGAGCATGTGTTTAGGCTGCTGAAGGCATGGTTCAGATGCCTAGATACATTGGGGGATTCCTGCAGTACAATCCACGTACATGTACTGAAATCTTCATCATCTGTGCCATGCATCACAACATCATCGTCAGAAAACAGCCTCAGCAGGATCAACAAGGGCAAGGGGCACACATCCCACCACCACTGCCAAGGTCACCACATCCACACACAGGTGAGGAGTCAGAGGGAACCAGCAGCTGCTGTGGGTGTAGGCAGACATAGGGGTGCTCAATATGCCCTTGGATTGGCTAAGAGGTAACAGATAGGACACTCACTTACCACCTAAATGGCTAAAACTTTCATCCTATACACATACACATAGTAACATTGATGCCAGGCAATGCTCACAACCTTTAGTTGCCTATGTAATGGCTGTTTACTCCTAGCCTCAGGCAGAATCAGCCCTGAACTAAAATGGTAGCAAACGGCGGATTTATAAAAAAGGTTTGAACTTGGAATATTAAAAAAATGTGTAATAATACAAATGAATGGTATACCATTGCATACTGTTACTTGGTAATGTAAGTAAAAAAAAAAGTGGATGACTTTTACACCAATAACTTCAACATGTGAAAGCAGTGACTTATGTGAATACATGTATCCTCTATCAAGTAATACATCTCAAGCATCAAAGACTCACAAATTCATACCTCTCAAAAGTACTGATGATCACTTAATGTCCTCAGTTTGGCCTCATACTTTTGCACTGGCAAATCATTAAAGAGAGAAGTTAGAAATTAATGCCAAACATTTCAGTGTCAGACTTCATATCCCTCAGAAAAATCTTAAAAAATAGTGAAGTAAAAACTGTTTGAGTCTATCACTTGTCTTAACTTTGTAATACCAAAATATTTTAAAACTCTTCCTATTGTTCAGCCTTTGTCCCACTTTTATTTATAGCTTGGTCCAGCTTTGTTTTTGTAAGAGCATGGCAGGCATGTACATATTACAAAAACCTGCAAGAAAGCAGTACAAGTAGTAAACCGGCATCACAAACACAGATATACTAAACACTAAGTCAGTTATGCACCCTGAGCATCAGACACAAACGTTATGCATCCCTGAATCCAAAAGATAGAGAACAAGGATATGGCACATTTATCATCATCTGTACAGGGTGTTGTGTGGGGGAGGAGAGGAAGCCTAGGCTGACACAAAAGGTAAGTAAGTGCATGTGTATAAGAAAGAGAAGCAAGCAGACATTTGGGTAAAGTATCAAATGATCTCCATTTCTGACTCTATCAACAGCCTCCACCATTCCACCCAAACTTCATTTCATTCTGTTGAGAAGTGGCTCACCAACAATCAACTCATCCTGAATCCCTCTACAACTAAGCTCTTATTATTCCTGCCTAAAACTCTAGCTAAACACAAATCCAGCTTTATCTTATCCTCTCTAAATGGCACCATCATAAGACCAGACTCACACACTAAACTCCTGGGTGTCATCATAGATGACCGGCTCAAACTAGACCTCCGCATACTTCATTTCATAAAGAAAACACACCAAAAACTGTGCCTGCTATACAGAAATAGCAAATTCCTGTTCCCCAACTCAAAACTGCTGCTAGCCAAATCCTATCTCCTCCCTGCCCTCCTCTATGGCTCCCCTCTATTTTCTAATCTACAAAATAACCTGCTGGCAAAGCTTGACCAAACCTACAACAAAATTGCTAGATTTGTCACCAGCAGCTTCTATAAATCCCATGACAGCACGTCACTCACAAAACTACATTGGCTTGAACTCCCACACCTTCTGGCTGAAAGTCAGCTAATCCAAGCTTTTACAATTCTTAATTCAGACTCTGACTGTCCATCTCTGTCCAACCTGATCTCCTGGTACACCCCATCCCCATTTACTGCACAGCTCAGATAAACACTTACTACAAGTCTATAGACCCAACAAGAACATAGGTAAAATACTCTATAAACATTCCATTTCCCTTATCTGGAACAATCTTCCACTCCAAATCAGAAGCCGTACTTCCCTTTTTAACTTCAAACATGACTTGATACTGTATCTCCATAACAACCCTATATGTACCTGCAACCACCCTACTTAACCCCTCCCTCTCCCTCTACCCACTTTACCACTGTCTGATCTATAAGACCTTTCCTATTTCTATAACTTACTATATCTATCTGCTCTCCCTTCTACACCCTCCCTCTAGATCACTACATCCATCCTCTACTACTTTCTTCTTCTGCATCATCTTTTCCTTGTACATACAAGTTTCTCTATTTTTTTTTTTTTTACTTCTGCACTAGTTTCATCCTCGGATCTCAGGCCCCCCACACATACACCACAAAACTATGGGCTAGGCTTGTAAATGCCCTCGGGCAGATAGCCTAGTATGAACCTATGAACCTTTGAACCTATACACAATTTCTCCTTCTAGCCACTAATCTAATAATGCCATATTATTTTCAAATGATTACCTATAACCTTAATTCCCTTACTGCATACCTCTTGGATTTATTATTGTTGTTTTTCCTTTTACAACCTTATTATTATGTTTTTGTATATAGCTATGTTTAATTCCATGGAGTAAATTATTTTTTTTCTTATCCATTGTATTCATGACATTTGTTTTGCTCTGTATTATTGTAAACTTGTCTCTACTTGTATGTCTGTTTGGGGCTTTTCCCCTCTGGTCTCCACTGAAAAAGGGTAAATTCTTACCCAGCTGGACCAACCTGGTTAACAAATGCAAAATAAATAAAATAAAATAAAATAAATAAAAGGCCACTGAGACAGAATGAGCTTAAAGCATCATGATGGAACCATGTAACTGTTATGTGTGTGTGTCTGTATGGGAACCTAGATGAAATTGTGTCTACAAGAACATTATCAAGCTCTGTGCTAGTTCTATGTCTTGGTATGTTGGACAGGTGGCAGTTCAACATTGCTGTGCCCGACCACAAGAACTGGCTCTACCAGGAGTTGCACTGGCATGTCCACGCCCATGGTCAGATGATCTGCTACTACCTGAACTTGACTGATGTCTGCGGGACACACTCTCCTCACGAGTATGCCCAGGACCATGATCCCATGGCCTGCCATGTCTGGGTGTGAGCACCTCAACCACTGATGGAGCAGTGGAAGTAGTGCCACTATGGGAGAATGATTGGGCACGTCCACTTCAGCTAACATCAGATGATGCAGCTGACCTACGCCAATGTGGATGCCTTGCCCCTTCCAGCAGACATTCCATCACATGCACTGCTAATTCCAATGTGTCATTCATCAGATCCATGGAATCAGCAACATGGTGGAGCCAGTCATGCATGTCAGCCTGTGCCACATCTACAACAATAAGCATTTCTTCAGAGGCCCTATTGGAATGTGTCTGCACCTCCATGATGGCCCTAAACATAGGCCACTGGATCAGATGTAGGATGGACAACAGGCCTCCTCTGAGCACCCCTAACAACCCTCCTGCATAACACCTCTCCCACACTTTGGCTATGATCAGAGGCAACAGGCAGTGAAGCCACAATAACTACACTACCCTGATCAAGTGTCTCACCCCCCCTGTCCAATATCTCAGGGGTCATTGGAGTGGGTTGGCGTAGGCCTGCTGGCTGTGTCTGATGGAATTACAGGGGATGGTTGAATGTCAACTTCAGTGTCAGATTCAACCTCTGCACCCCCTGACTGTGTTTCTGTTTGCCAACCATCATCATCATCAGAGTCTACCGATATTCTAACATCAGGTCATAAGAGTCCTGCACTTCCACTGTCAGGATCACCCATTAAAATATGCAACAAATACAGGAAAGAAATTAATAGGTACACTACTGTAATTCAATATATGAATATATGCTAACAAGCTAACAGTGTTGCCACTATTACAGATGGTAGAGCAATATACACACAGTCTTGGCACTCACATTACACGTACAGATAAAATAAATATTTCTGTGAGCTGCTCATCAGTACTGAAATAAAAATGTTTAGCTTACCATGTGCAGATGATTCCATACTTGCTAGGGAGGATAGTCCTGGAAGAAGTTAAGCAAAATATAAGACACCAGCATCTTAATAACAGTAACACAGGATGAAAACCTTTCGGCCATTTATAGGTCCATTAACAATGCAATTAACAGAAATTTGGATGACACGTCCACCCCAAGCCCATGTGTAATGGACCAGAATGTGTTGTTAACTATATCAATCTATAACTAGACCCCCAAAAAAATATTGTTAAAAAAACAAATATTGCTGTCCCCCAGCAGCATTTACATCATCCACATTCTACTGCCAAATTTACATTCTTTCAGATATATCTCTATGTCCTCTCTCAAGCAGAAAGGCACCATGTCACCTAAATGCTTGGAGAATTACATCATTCGTTTGGGTGCCACAGTCCTAGGTGACATAAAACACAAAAGAAGCATATGTCACAGAAATATCACATAAATAAAAGTCTTGCTTAGATATAACACATAAATAGTTTTTTTCAATATTACCTACTGGAGAAACAAAAACTTTCAAGATATTCAAATATAAAAAAAGGATTTATGTGGTTGAAACATATCACAGTTGCACACAAAGCAAGGTTGGAGTCAAAATAAGGGAAGTAACAATAGCAAAGAAAACGTCTGTGCAAACAATTTTGTTTGTGCAGCATAGATGTGGAACTTGGCTCCCCCACACGTAAAACAGCAGGCAAATGACATTTTGCTACCAAAGGAATAAAACATCAGTGAATTGTTATCAGTGCTATCAAATAAACTATCCCAAAAACACGTATACAGATTTACCACAGAACATTAATTTTTATGCAATTGCAGTCTACCTGTGGCCAGCACTCGCCTAGAGGTGTCTATGGGCCATCCTAGAAGGCTAACAACCCTGTGTCATTGACAATATAGCACTTTTACATTTCATTGAAATAACAGTAGAAGAGTGTAAAGAAAAACAGTTGTAACATTAACACTGATGAACGTTAATAAGGCTGAGCATCTGAGAAAGTAAAATGCCCTGACAAAAATGCCTGTGCCATCAGTAAACTTCTAAGAAATGCATACAGATAAAAGTAGTATTTGGTAATGCATAAATAAATATATTTTTTTAAGTGACATCTGAGCATAACCAGTCTATAACTGAAAAATGCAATCATACCTTATCAATATCAGTAGTCTTCTGTGCAGAAGAATCCAGAGTAATAGCAATCTTCTTCTGTGTTATCCACATTAACAAGTCTCCTCACCTTCAGGTTCCCAAGCTATATGACTCCCATTGTATAGTGTAGATTCAGGCCTGTGAGCACTGTGAAAATGCAAATGGGGTGAGTACTCATTAGAATTGCCAAATCCCAAATTCTTGGCTCCATGTAGTAGATATAAATATAGTGCAGGCACTCCCTTGGTGTTTGTTGCTAATGAATTTCAACTGTGAATAATTACTGGTAGGGAGAAGGAAAATACGACAGCAATTCAGACTCCCTTACTTTTTGTGGGTGTGTCAGCCAGGTTAAACTTACAAAGTGTAGAAGTAATTGTAACAAGGTTTTAAATGTAAGTAAGCAGCACACATTTCACAGTTTATGTTCAATAACATCCAGACTACACTGCATTTGTTGAAAACTGCATATTATTGCCATTTAATATTTTTATACATTTTAAGGACAATGATAGAAAATGCCTTATAGACTGCATGAGACTGCATGTCTCAGATTACTGCTCAGATAAGAGAAGAATGAACACAATACAGAGGTAAGACAGAGCTGCATTTCTGCAAACATTAGTCATAAATATTTGTGTGATCGCTCATCATACTACATCTGAAATTAATACATGTACAAATAACTCAGTAATGTACAAGTGCCGTATGTCTTATTGATACTGTTATTGGACTTGCTAGTATGCACAATGATTTTCATTCTTTGCTGCAAAGTTGTTCTGTTGCAAACATGGATGATGCACCCTTACTGTGTTTTAATGGTTCATTGGTGTGAGAGTTCAAATTTAGACTTGCATAAAAATCTTTCATGTGTACTGACATATATTTTGTAGTGTTGTTTATTTTATAGAGTTCTTTTTTTTTATGACAGTATTTGTGCAGTGTGCAGCTTAGCACAAAGATGGGAAATGGCTAAGCACAATAAATGTCATGTAAAGTACTTCTTTCATAACCAGTATATCAGCTACACCTGTGAATCACTTGTGTGTGTAGCACATCTGATAAAAACATTGATCCACACCGCATATACTATCTGGAGATCAGGTTCCAAGTTCCACCTTTGTCTGTAAAGGACAAAACCTAATAAACACTACTCACAAGGCTAAAATAAGTTTTGCCTTGCTTGTCACGCTTGCTCGATGCTTACTATCATGCAAATTTGGAGTAATGGCCCACACACGTAGCAGACAGAACACCTGCAGACAAGATTTTTTTTTTTTTTTTTTTTTTTATTTATCATTTGTTGACCGGGAAAGTCCGACTAGGTTCCACAGAGCCTGTTTTCAGCGGAGGCCCGGGGAGAAATGCTCCAGATGCATGTCTTTGGAATGTGGGAGGAAACCGGAGTACCCGGAGGAAACCCACGCGAACACAGGGAGAACATGCAAACTCCACACAGAAGGCACCCCAGCCGAGAATCGAACCGGAGAACCTCTTGCTGTGAGGTAACAATGTTAACCACTGCACCACTGTGCCGTGCAGACATTCTCAATTTCAAAAAGGATACATTGTCGCAGTTTTTGCTTTCCATCATGCAACACTGCTAAATGACCTTGAACAGTGGTTAGCAGTCTTCCCCAATACTTGCAGGTCCAGAACACCTGCAGAGAAGAAGCAGACAGTCAACAATTTCAAAATGGATACATTCTATCAATTATGTTGGGCACCACGCCAACACACTAAATGGTGTTGTACGGCAGATAACACAGGGAAGTGAATAATGAATAGGGAGATATCCGACTGTTCTCCACTTAGCATCTCATAAACATGTTTGGCATCATTGTTCGGGTTTGTGCACTACCACTAAACATGATAGCATGGATTAGCAGGAAATTATTAGTTATTGCTGTTATCTATGGTTGGACATATCTAGTGGTAAAAGGGAATGTGCCCAATTTAGGGTGCAGAGGTGAGATGTTGAGGAGTCCAAAATCTTTATTAGACTCTTTGTAAAGTGCCACAGTGGAAGGCTTTTGCAAGGAGACTATACCAGCTCCCAGGTCAAGTCTGAGGCTTGGAATAGTCTGGTCAAGGCTGTCCCCAGTGTGACTGCCATTCCATGCACTGGATAACAATGTAGGCATCACTTTAATGACCTGAAAGGGTGCAAGAAGGCTACACTCAACCAGTGGCTGGATGAGTTCAGAACTAGTAACATCCAACAGTTTGTATAAGTGTAATAATAAAAATAATTTATAATAGAGAGAAAGCTACATATAGGAAAGACTTGTATGCACAATGGTCATCTGTTATCTTCTCTTCATTCCACAGCTAATGCAGAAATTACTGTGAACAGAAAAGCCCATGCTGAGCATATAGAGAGACTGAGGGAAGCAAGTGTATGTATGCAGGATAAGAGAAGTAGCATGTAGGAGTCAAGTGTAAGACTGCAGCCAGATGTTGTGGGTTCAAATACCACAAGTAACAAGTATCAAACTGCACAATCCTTTAAAAATATTACATAAATTAATTTCTACACAAGTGGCATAAATGCCCTGCTGTTACCTCAGTCAGTATAATTGCACCAAGCAGATGTGTAATATCTGCACATTGCAAGGATTTCTTTCGGCAAATACTTAATTATAGTTTGTAGTTGTTAGAAAGTATACTTAAATATAAATTTTCAGATACAATACTTTCATTATTGTGACAATGCATTGTATCTGACATGTGATGGTACTAATTTCTCTCTTTTTTTCTCTCACCCCAACCCTTATCTCTTGTTTTATGTGTTATCAAAATGTTTCAATGTAATATATCTCTAACAAATCACAAACTGCTTTACAGCACAGGGAAGTAGGCCAACCCTAGTGACTCAGCCTGACCCCCACTTCACTTGCTCCAGCATTGATGCCCAGCACATTTGGGACCCAACCTGGCAGTACTGCCTGTACTGCCCCTGCACTACCTGCACCCTCATGCAGCACTACCCTGGCACCTGGTGCTGTGGTACCCTCTGGGAGTACTGGCAGAGTTGGAGATTCTATCACCCACCAGGAGATGCCAGAGTTGGTACATAGGGTCATGCACAGCACCATTGGTGCACACCTATGCTGGATGGAGAGGATGCTGTCCCTTATGGTCCCTAGAAGGAGAAGTCAAGCACTCCATCAGTCAGAAGAGTAGGGGGAGGGTGATGACTGGTGGGTGTGGACTAGATTCTCACTGTCCCCAAATTTGATGAGTATGAGCATCTGCTGTCCCACCCCTAACCCCAATCATGGTGTCCCCCAACTTTTTGTGTTCCTCACTGTTCCTGTGTCTTGTCTTGTTTGTCCTGTTTGTTTGCATCTGCTTCCTCACCTAACCTATTTACCTGACCCAGAAATAGCTATGTCCCTACCCAACATCCTTCTCTTAGTCTAGTAAAAAAAAAATGGGCACCTGTCCCACAAAACAAGTGTCATCCCATACATAGCTCTCCACTTCACACACGTGTATTCTTGACACACTCATTTTGGTTCAATAGGCTGAACAACATGTTTGCTTTGTTGTCACCCCGCTTTGTGGAGGTGACAGTCCAAATTCAGCTAATATTCTGGACATATTTTCATTTTACACTGTTGAAGAAGTGGATATCTATAGTTCTTTCCTACCACCCTCCTGCACTTTCCTATATAATTTTCCCTTTGTTCTTTACCATGCTTGCACCCCATTTCACCATTTTCCTATCTACTCCATTTTCACACCTTTAATCTGGTCAAAAAACATAATCACACACAACACGCATAAGTAAAAATAAAAAAGCAATGGAGCCCTTCACTTTTTGGCCTCTGTGTTTGCGCAGAGTTTGGCATTACGCCACAATGTCAAGTGATGGTGAATGGCTCTTCTTTGGTGTGATTACTTCTAAACAATGCAGCTTAAGCACACTATGCTAAGGTAATGCACAATAACACAGAGTTAATGTAGTATAAAGAATTATTTCATTGCATTATCAATACTTATTTAAAACTATTACATACACCTGAATTCAAACCCTATATCATCTGTGCTCCAAAAGAAATGTCAATGCATTTACACCTGCTGCCACAGAATCAGCTAAGCAGCAGGTGTGTTTCATACATTCAGTATTGAGAACTCTCATAATTTTAGCAGTGATGCTCATGTTTGCTCATTGTTTAACTATACGCAAACAGTGAAAGCAGTAGAAATTAGTATCACTCATGCTCAAACAT
Source organism: Protopterus annectens (assembly GCF_019279795.1). Classification (NCBI taxonomy): domain Eukaryota; kingdom Metazoa; phylum Chordata; order Ceratodontiformes; family Protopteridae; genus Protopterus; species Protopterus annectens. Next base: position 444,795,601 of record NC_056739.1, read on the forward strand.
TTTTCCATTTTCTGAGCAAACCAGCTGTTCCTTGGTGTGCTATGGAAAGTATACGATGGCATGTATTACTTTGAGTACTGTCCATTTAGTTTCATCCCATGAAAGTACATGTAAAAACACAAACAAAAGGAAGGCACTTTTTAAGAAAAGAACACATACTTACTGCAGCCCTCTCTTACCTCCCTCCATACACTGCAAACTTGGTCTCTCAATACCTGTTCACAAATATATCAACTACAATACAGAAATAAATAAATGTTTTCTTATATAGCATACACATCTTTATAATGACAACATACATTCAGATTTTCCAATACAGTAATGTGGACAGCTGTTTGCATATAGTTTGTAAAACTGTCTCTTAAAGTTTACCTGCATATTGGAAACACAACAGAAACTACTACACAGTGCACACTCATCAATCTGGTAACAAAAAGAACTTTAATATCTTGACAGTTGGACATGGCTAGCTATCCATTTGATGCAGGCCTCCCAACATCTTCTTTCCAACATTCAGTGCTTATGTTATCCACTATGAATTATCCTGCAGCCTTGTAAAAGTCAGACTTGTGCTTTGGTGCTTGCATAAAGTACTGAGTTCTCTAGTCAATGTACTTAGGCAGGGGTTCTAATCTCACAACAGTCAACGTGTGTGTGTGTGTGTGTGTGTGTGTGTGTGTGTGTGTGTGTGTGTGTGTGTGTGTGTGTGTGCACGCATGTGTATTTTTAGTCAGAACAGCATACTTGTGTATCCTGCAGTTACCACAACAATCCCATGGAGTACCAACATTTTAACAGTTGGATATGCCTACACATCTATTTAATGCAGGACTCCCAACATATGCTCTCCAAATCTAATGCTAATGTCATCCACTATAAATTTTCCTGCAGCCTTGTAAAAGTCACACTTGTGCTGTGGTGCTTGCATAAAGTACTGAGTTCTCTAGTCCATGTACTTAGGTAGGGGTTCTAGTCTCACAGCAGTCAGTGTGTGTGTGTGTGTGTGTGTGTGTGTGTGTGTGTGTGTGTGTGTGTGTGTGTGTGTGTGTGTGTGTGTGTGTGTGTGTGTGTGTGTGTGTGTGTGTGTGTGTGTGTGTGTGTGTGCGTGTGTCTACTTGGTCATAAGTGCATAATTGTTTATCCTTCAGTTACCACTACAATCCCACAGAGTACCAATAACTTGACAGTCGGACATGCCTACACATCCATTTCATGCAAGCTTCCCAGCATCTTCTCTCCCACATCCACTACTGATATCATCCACTATAAATTGTTCTGCAGCCTTGTAAAAGTCAGACTTGTGCCATGGAACTTGTGTAAAGTATTGAGTTATTTTCTAGTCCATGGATTTAGATAGGCAGGGGTTCTGTTTTGACTGCAGTCATCTGTTGTATGCATATGTTTGTGCACTTGCTTGACATTAGAGAGAGCATTTTACACCAGCATATGGGACACTGCTATTACTATCTCCTCCTCACCAGACACTGTGATGACATCACTATAAAGTGTTGTTTGACACTCTCCAAGTCAGACTTGTGCTGTGGTGCTTGCATTAAATACAGAGGCCTCTATTCAGTTTACTTAGATAGCTAAGGGTTCTGTTCTCACTGCGGTCAATATGTGTGTGTGTGAGTATGTGTGTGTGTGTGTGTGTGTGTGTGTGTGTGTGTGTGTGTGTGTGTGTGTGTGTGTGTGTGTGTGTGTGTGTGTGTGTGTGCGTGTGTGCGTGTGTGAGTGTGTGCGTGTGTGCGTGTGTGTGTGTGTGTGTGTGTGTGTGTGTGTGTGTGTGTGTGTGTGTGCGTGTCTTTTATACCAGCATGTGGGACACTACTAATACCATCTTCTCCTCACCAGATACTGCTGATGTCATCACTCCTAAAGTGTTGTCTGACACTCTCCAAGTAAGACTTGTGCTGTGATATTAGTATAATACAGAAAGTAGCAACACACACCAAAGATTGCTGCCACAGCCATGAAGACACATGAGATGATACAAAACTATGGGGGTATTTGTTACCCTATGAAAAAAACACACAGTGATAATATAGACATCATACCCCTATGAGCAGACCAAGTGGTATGGGACCTGTTTACTAAGGTAGATGGCATGCAGAACATCCACCAGCATGTGCCCACATGCTAACTACTCCCTTGTATGTAACACTACTCCTGAGTAAGTGCAAGACATCCACATCAAAGGTTATAATACTTCCATAGTTCACAGCCTTCATCACACCAAAAACTGAGTACAATGCATCTTTTTTCATGTAACTCTGTACACATCTTCCAGGTATGAGTAACTCAAGTGTACCACCTTTGTCACAGTGAGATCTTATTGGCCATACCTAGGTATTTTTTTGTTGCATGAACATTACTGTCTGATGATGCGCGACCCCCATCAAGGTGTTATAACAGATGCATGTGTGATACCTGTTCTGGTGATGCACACAGTACATACATAGCAGAAAACATTGATAGCATGGCTTACATTCATGACAATGTGGATTGTGCCATATATATGCCATGCACACCTATCCTGGATTGATTAGAATGTCACATACAGATATAGTAGTGTCCTCCTAACACCTTAAGCAGATGTTACAGTGTCAGGACAGTGTGCTTGATTACCCTGACAGATTTCTGACATCTCATAATAGTTGTACAAGTGTGTTCATGCAGAACCATCTTTGATAACTCACAATCACATATGTTATGTCATAGACATAGAATTACTGGTGATATTAATCTGATATTGTCCACAATTGTGCATGCTTCTGTTTACTGTTGTCCATGATCCAGTGACTGTGTATCCCACTTGGTATAGCCCTATGCTAACACTACAGTCAGATTCAGACAACTCATTTTGGACAGCTTCACAATATGCAGCCAACACCTATTGTATGTTATACATCTCTGATAGATGTCCTCATCATTGTTCTTGTCAGGATGCTTATATCACAAAGACATCTTCTCCATTGCTATGTCACGTTGTGTGACAGTCACATAATATACATTTTCACTGTGCACTCCATACTGTATCATGTTGATGTATAATTAGTGTTCTTGCTACAACTGTCTTGATTTACATGTCTGCATTTGCTGTACATTAAGTTGTTTTACCTAACCTGTTTCCCTGTGATCATGCCTACAATTCATCTGTGTGCCCCTATTCAATACACACACTTCCCTAACTGTTTATTTTAAATGACAGTCCATGTACCATTACGGATCATTTACACAATTTTTGTTCAGAATGCCTGAGATGGGATTCCACAATACTCTGCACTGTATATACTGTTCTGTAATGTGTTTGGACCATACACATTGTTATATTATCGACCCTGGTAATTATTGTGGCATTCCCACAATCCCACAGACCTAGTTTGCCTGTAGCTAAACAGGTCTACATGTCTGCTGCTATCTGTGTTGCTTTACATGGTTTCTAGCCAGCAACAGTGTTGCTAGCTCTGAAACCATGCTTGCTTACATTTAAATGTGGTGCACATCATGAATATGTAATTAGCACTGCTGCTTGCCCCGCAAACACGTAAACTCAGTGAAGGTTTCATGTGAAGCCTACATGGAGTTTACTGAATCCCCAGTTATGTCTCTAAAATGATATTATGCAACATTTATTGTTTATTAATTCAATAAAAGAATGGTTACATATATACTCTTTAAGAATTGTAATCATTTTCTCCCCATGAATGCAATTTGCTGAAGTACTGGGGGAGGTAATTAAAAGTTATGCCTCCTCCAGATTTTGCTGTCTAAGTGTATTATATTTTTTTTAATGGCGTGGATGCCATAGCTCTATATAAATGCTAAATCTCAGCTTATAGTTTTTGGTGGCTTCAGCCTAGACAGGAATCTCTTCAGTGACTCCACCAGTCACCCACACTCTAATTCTATAGTTTTATGCAAATTACACCTACAGCCACAAGCATTAATTAGAGGTCAGCTTGGGAAAGTATTCTGACTGGATATTTTTTAGCAACCCCGAAACATTTATCTCATGTTATCATAGCTGATGCTTTGAGCAGTCATGTACTAGCAGTTGTCATTTAGAATCAAACAGAAGTCAAAAATACAAAAGTTCTTTTATTAAATAAAAAAACAGCAGTTTCTCAGATTTCTTCAATTTGGCCATCCGTGCTATCACATGGATCTTACCACTATAGTAGCTATAGTATAGTAGTAGTTTTCCTAGAGACCCTGAATCAGTTAACCCCACTATGTAAAAAAAAAAAAAAATAGAATCAGGTTTTGTAAACCTTATGCGTATTTCTATTAAAAAATATATGTCCAACAATGATTACATATGGGCAACGGACCCTAAAACTAGATACAGCAGGGATTTTTTCAAATAAAAAAAAACTGTAATCAGATAAAAACACTATTTTGCCCAGTAAATAACCTGCTACCATAACCAATACATAACAAGCAAATAATTAAGAAATGTGATAATGTATATCACATCGTGTTCATCTTGGACACTTTTAAACACCTTCTCTGATACTGCATGAAAATTCGGTCATCACTTCCATGCTTGATAATCTTATATCCAATGATTCTAACACTGACTCTTAGAAACCTGCTGGTATAAATAATAAAATGTTCCTCCACTGTACTGTTCAAATTAGCCAAGTAACCAAATACTTGAAAAGGCTAACGTCTGGGTCTATAGCTACTGACAGTCCACCTGCAAAATCCCTAAGAATTGCCTCCAACCTAGTCTCCCATCCCATGATCATTCTCATCTGTAAGTCCATCAAGGAAAAGGTAGGTACCTACATGACAGAAACAAGTTCTAGTTGTTTTGTTACATACAAAAGTCTCATTTAATACACTAAGTAATTGCAGACTAATAACTCTGCTCACTCCAATCTGAAAAATATGGGTACATAAGTAATGTGTAGCTTGCCTTATTAACTGTCTTGTCAATCCTTAACAGACAAGATTATTTTAGGCCACATAATGGATCTAATACCACCCTTCCTATACTAATCAAATACTTTTTGCTAACAGCAGGGCAAAAGCAAATTTGTTGTCACCATCCTCCTCCAAGTCAATGACAAAATCTGAAAGTCCAGATTCATGACAGGGAACGTTAGTGGAAGTCTTGCAATGAGTATTTGTACATGGTAGTAAGACTACTTGCCTATCTGTGGTGGTGGTGCTGCGGTAGCGTTGTCACCTCACAGTAAGACGCTGTCCGGTTCGATTCTCAGCTAGAGCGTCTTCTGCGTAGAGACATGCATGAATGGGTGTACCTTCGTTGAAGGTTGTGCATCAGGGCTGATAACTCGGCACGTAAAAATCAACTACCAATGATTAGCAGACCGGAGTTCCGCTGTGGCGACCCCTAACCGGGAAAAGCTGAAAGACACAACAACAACAAGTAAGACTACTTTCCTATTCATACTCAGACTAGCTCATGGAATAAGGTTTTATCTCCTTTTCTTTCTGTAAATGTCAAGAGTATCCAAGGTCCCATACTAGGGGCTTTGCTATTCACAAACATTGTGAAAGAAATGGCCATACTTTGCTGAAAATATAATGTAATAATATTTGCAGATGATGCTATAATATCCCCAAATGATCACTCACTCAGGTAGGTTAATACTAAACTGTGGTCTTCCTTGTTTAGCCTGCAGAACTGATTCTATTGCATAGGATTTTCAGCTCAAAACCTCAAAGACTATGATGATGATAATATTCTCTCTCTTATGACTTCACAACATGATTTTTACCTACAGTCTAAACACTGACTTATTATGTGTTTGAGACATGAATGTCAAGAAATTCACCTCAAGAGTAATGCTTGATAATTGTGGCTAGGTGTATCACAAGCACATAGTAAAAGTTATAATTGGTTATCTAATTTTAATTCTTTGTAGTGCATGGAGCTTTATCTGCTCCATATACTACCAGTTACAGAAAATCAAAAGTGTAGGAATACGAAGTGATTCAGGTAAAACTCTTAGAACTGCGAAACAGACAACAACATACCTCTCAATTTCTTCCCTTACAAATTTTGAACAAATCTAAAAAAATAATAGAGGGACACGTACTTCTCAATTGTCCAGATTTCCACAGAATGGCAAGATTTTTAGTCAGCTCCTCTTAAAATTTGTGGTTTTCTGGTAAACTACTGAGAACTGAAGTCACTAAATAATGACATACATTTAAGTTTCAGACTTCATGTCCTTCAGCAAATGCAAGCTAACACAACACCTGTTATACTAACAACATTCTAAGTTGATAAGACCAATATTTTAATTTGATCCCTAATTTTGGGTGTTTGTCCCCCATTACTTAAGGCATTGTAGAGATTTCTTGTGTTAGGTAGTTGAGAGGTATGGGGGACAGGGGGTCAAAAATTTTTAAATATTGCTGTTAGTCACTTAAAAAGTTAATAAAACAACAAATTTTGCATCAGTGTGCAACATCTGAATAATATGAGGTATGAAACTATAATTTCTGGCATTACTGGCTGACTGTAATCATCAGTGATTTACCATAAAATAAAAAATTTATGGGGGACAGAACAAAAATGAGACAAACTCGGGGATAGCTGAGAGTAGAGATGTGCAGTGGGCAGAAATGTAGTTGCTTTACCTTCTGCCTCTTTACTGGCCATCACTATCTGCTGTTATTCCCTAGTGTAAGACCCACTCATACCAGCACTTAGGGAGCATTACCCCAAGTGCTGTTATGATTAAGTTCTCTCACTAGGGAAACTGTTAACTAGTTTATCATTATCCCAATATGGCAGCAGAATCTTTCTGAATAATAATAAGTATGACTCTGTAACGTCTGGCATTACTGACTGACTGTAATCCTCCGTGATTTACCAGAAAATCAAAAATGTTATGTTGGGGCAAAAATATGCAGCAAAATAAGGAACATTTGAGAGGTATCTCGAAAGAAAAACAAAATTTAGGAAACTTGCTTCTGACTCTGCTTGCAAACACTGACACTTATTCATAAATCCAGAATTTTGCAAAATGTCCAAATTTTTTACTCATATTTTTGGTCTGTTCTTTATAAAATTTTTGTTTTTCTGGCAAATCACTGAGGACTGAAGTCACCAAATAACAGACTTCATAAGCTACAGAAAATGCATATCAAAGCAAAACATGCTATTCTGTCAGCTGTCTGAGTTTATTTAACAGCAATATTTAAAATCTTTCCCTGATTTTCGTTCTTGGTCCCTTTATTATTTTGGCTTTGGCTTGAGCTAAGATTTTGAGACGTATGACTTAAGCCAGTTACCTCGCAAGTTGAGGTGTATTTCATCCAGGAAGCACTTCAAACATTTGTTAAAAGGCTACCCTCAAGAAGCCAGCTCTGTAACCGTGGAATAATATAAGCATTTGTTTTCAACTTCCTCCTTTGGACTACACTGAAAAGGGGGCTTCAGGCTTTCAGTGTTATCAAATGTAAACACCTCTACTACATACAAAATTTTTATAACTCTGGTGAGAATACTGTCACAGAAGATGTCTGCACTTTCAGCAAATAGATGCATGTTTTCTGCATCATGTCTCAGTGACATAGCTTGTTTTGTATTCCTGAAAGCTGCTTCTGTTCAACTGAAAAGCCTGTATTTAATTACATCTTTTCCCTCTTGGGCTTGGCATGAAAACAGTTACTGTCTTTATTCTGCATCAAACAGAATGTGAAGGACTCAGTGAAACAAAGAGGTAAATGGATATATAGAACCTGTCTGACAAATCATGCTAACACACGCACACACACACACATGCACGCACGCACGCGCGCGCATGCACACACACACACACGCACACACACACACACACACACACACACACACACACACACACACACACACACACACACACACACCATGTACGTATACAGAAAACTAGTTTCTTTCATCTTAGAAAGGCTAAGGAGTATTCAGGAATGATCTGGGGGAAGACACATCTATGCAGCCAGATTGTACAACTTGTGTTGGGATGTTCCGTGGTTTTAACTGGAAGAGTTCTACAATATGTATTCCCAAGAAGTGTAGATTATAGCTAAATATTAACTGCACAAAGCAATAAATGGATTACTTTAGTGTAATTCTCCTTTAAAACTTGTAACATGATTTTCTTTTACTGCCTTAGCCCCATTGGGGATTTGAATACAGTGTTAGATTACTTAAACAGCTGCAAACTACTTTGCAAAGCAATATGGCTCCTCCCTCCCCCTCCCTTCATTCCATCCTTCCTCCCTCCCTCCCTCATGCTATTTGTTGATGTTGTCAGAGTGGCCAGAATCGAGTGTCCACCCCCCAACACACACACGCAACCACACAAGCACATAGACTTGCATGCTAAGGCAGAGGCTTATTACATTAAGGATGGACCTATGAAACAAGGCACTGAAACTTAACAGTGTTTGGGTTGTGGTTTTTATGAGCAGAGCAGACGAGTTCCCAGCATTCTGTGTGGAAGGGTGTGGAAGCAGTATTTTTCTTCTGGTGAAAACAGAATTGTGAACTTTCAGGTAAAGGAAACGTGTTCAATTAACTTATTTTCTTCCAGGAAATGTTTTAGTTTTCATTTTAATTTATTCTGATGGAAAGATAAAACAAAATGAGAACATGTAAAGGTTCTGCTGCAGGATTTTACTATTAGTGCATTTTATTTATTTTTTTCCTGTGATGGATTTTTCTTATAAATCTGTCTGTGTGCAATGGAGTGAAGGAGTTTACATAAGCACTACCCTCACAGTAAACATTAACAAGCTTCTTCATGTCTGCAGAATGATGTTTTGTGCATGCTATTTCGTAACGCTGTTTGCTATGTGTAAAAGACAGAGTGACTTTTGTATTCCCTATTTTGAATCTTTTTATGAGCTTTGTATAGTAACATTAATCTGTTTTGGGAAGGAATGTCATAAGAGAGAGAGGCCTGTCTCTGCACAGATTGGAAAAACCTTTTCAAACTGATATATTTAGTCCTGCTGAAGAATGCTAGCAGCAGACTCCTGGTAAGAAAAACAACACCAGCTAGCTAGTGTAGAATTTGCTATGCTGTGTGCTTTGATTCACTGTTTTACTATTTGCAGTGCACGAAAAGCAATTAAAAACAGTAACAGATAAAACAGTTTTGTTTGTTTTCTTTTATATGAGCTCTGCTTTATACTTTAATATGCTCTGAAAAATAAGACGGTATGTACTAGGTGGAAGTGTGTTTGTGTCGTATTTGCTTCTGTCAGAGTAATTTGTAGGTGATTTGCTCACCATGTACTGTTTGGTGGGTGATGTGTGACAATTGCCAGTGATAATATCCCCACCAGAGAGGCAGTAGTACTGGCGCTGTGTTGTGAGGTAGCCATGGAAGAATACAGACAGTATGCTGATCCTGCATGCCTCACCTAATGCACTGACTTATAACTCTTCAAAAGAAAGAAAGAAAAAAATACAAGTTTACATTTCTTTTAGGGATGCATTCTTAGTTTGCCTGCTGTGCAACTCTGAGCAAGTCACTTAATCAGTCAGTGTTCCCAGGTCAAGGCCCATGTCCAGGAGACTTACCATGTAATAAACAAATGCATAAATACAGTGAAGTAATGGCAGCCTGGGTGGCACACTAGTCCACTGAGCAACATAGTCATCTCACTTCAAGATGTTTTCTGGTTTGGTTGTGGACTGGGTCTCATTCTGTGCAGAGTGTGCATGTTCTCCCTGCATTTGCATGTGTTTTTTCTGGGTATTACAACTTTCTTTCACTTCCCAAAGACATACAGTACATGTAATTGCAAAGTGTGTGATATGTAAGAAAGGCCAGTTAATGCACTTGTTTTCCCTACTTGTATAGACAGCTGTGTGGGGTGGTGTCGGTGTTCATCATGGGGTCGTTGTAGGAATCAATCAGATGTGATTTGTAATCATGAATGGATGCAGGGCACACTAGCGTACCTGGAAAAAAATATGAATGTTGTTGTTTCTTTTCCTTTTCTTTACCCTGTCATTCCGGTGTAGAAGTGAAAGTTTTGAGTCACCTTGCTTTAATTATGCCAGATTTTTAATGATCTAAATCCTCAGCTCAAATATTGAAAGGCTGCAGTTTTAATGGCCTTGACTATGGTACAAGCACCCAAGTTTGATTAGTACCTGACCGAGTAGGATGGTCATGTCTGCCCTGGTGAGGGGTGGGACTGAGCTGGCCCCACACTGCCACTATTCCTCTGAGAAGGGGTGATGATGCAAATGCGTGGTCTGGTGGCAAAAATTAGATCTGCCATGCCACCACTTGGAGGTAGCTGGTATGCAGAACAATGCAGTTACATGGAGAAGACATTATGGGTCTTCATAAGATCATATGCCCTCCCACCTAGGAATGGGGTTAGACCATTGCAAATGCTCTCATTAATGGGATGTACCCTCATGGCTGCCTAAAGGATGACTCCTTCTGGACACTAGGAGACATTCCCTGAAAAGGAAAATAATGAATCATGATAGTCACCAGGCTTGTGGACAAACATTATGCAGAAAAAATATATTGGAATATAGTAAATGGCATTTGTGGTTTGTCACATGCTTTTATGTATTTATTTGTTTTTATTTATTCATTCATTTTTTTGCAGTAATAATGTATTGGAAGTGTAAACTAAACTGTGAAAGTCAGATTGATGAATACAGCAGATCAGAGGACACTTGTGGAGTAGGGACTTAACAATGTTGTATTGTGAACAGTTGCACCTGTCTGTGGATGTAGCACTGTGTGCAGATACACCTATCCTTGGCTGCAGTACTTTATGTAGTTACACCTATACTTTGATGAACTACTTTGTGCAGTTATACCTGCCTTTGAATGCAGTACTCTGTGCAGCTGCACCTATCCCTGGATGCGGTATTATGTGCAGGTACTCTTGTCCTTGGATACAGTACTGTATACTACTACATTTGTCCTCAAATCCAGTATTCTGTGCAGGTACACCTGTTCTTGGTTGCAGTATTCTGTGCAGGTACAACTATTCTTGAATTAAGTACTTTGGGCAGTTGCACCTGTCCCTGAATGCTTAATGTGTGCAGCTACACCTGTCCTTAAATGCAGTATTTTATGCAGTTGCACCTGTCATTGGATTCCAATATTCTGTGCATCTACATCTGTCCCTGGATGCAGTATTCTGTGCAGCTACACCTGTCATCCTAATGCAGTACTCTATGCACAATTGTACCTGTCCTTGAATACTGTACTCTGTACACACTTTCACATGTCCCTGGATGCAGTCTTCAGTACAGTTGCACCTGTCCTTGGATGCAGTCTTCTTTGCAGCTACACCTGTCCTAGGATGCACTATTCTGTGCAGCTACACATGTCTTTGGTACAGTATTCTGTGCAGCTGCATCTGTCCTTGGATGCAGCATTCTGTCCACAGTTACACCTGTCCTTAGATGCAGTATTCTGTGCACAGTGACACTTATCCTTTAATGCAGTACTCTGTGTAGCTGTTGTACCTATCCTTGGATGCAGTACTCTGTGCAGAGTTGAACATATCATTGCATACTGTACTCTGCACTCAGTTGTGCCTGTCCTTGGATGCAGTACTCTGTGCAGCTGTTGCACCTCTACTTGGATGCAGTACTCTGTGCACAGTTACACCTATCCTTAGATGCAGTACTTTGTACACAGCTACATTTGTCTTGGAAGTTGTATTGCTGGCAGTTCTACCAAATTATTGATGCAGTCTTTTGCACAGTTAGACCTTTCCATGCAGTCCTGTGCACAGTTAGACTTTTCCATGTATGCAGTTACACCTTTCCATGGATGCAGTGCTACATGCAGTTACACCTTTCTATGGCTGCAGTACTGTGGGTAGTTGAAACTTTGCATGGATGCAGTCCTTTGCATAGTTATACCTTTCCATGCATGCAGTCCTTTGTGCAGTTAAATGTTTCCAGGGATGCAGTGCTGTGTGCAGTTACACCTTTCCATGGATGCAGTCCTGTTTGCAGTTGTCTTTTTAAATGCACTACTACAATGAGTTGCACTGAAAGTTGGATACAGTTGTATGGCTACAGGTGTTCAACAAAAAGAAGTGGGTAAAATGACAGAATCAGAGCATTAAAGTTGTATCCAGTCATAGAAGTCCAACAAGCTCTTTGTTCTGAATTAAAACTGTATAATGCACTGAGAAAAAAATCAGCTCAGCCAGTGGTGGCTTTTACCATTTCATAAGTGCAGTAAGACTCTCTGTGGATATAAAACAGTTAGCTCCGAGATGGACAGCTGGCAGGTTTGGATATAAGTGTTAACCGACTCCTGTGTCATATCTCTACGGCTGCATTGCCATATTGTGTCTTACTGTTCCACAATTAATTAAAAGATAAGCAAAAGGACTGTAGTACAATGTCTGAAACATATGTCTTTGGACATTTGTGTTCCTTTTATCATTGTTTTATTTAAACCGATATTTAGTAAAGGTACTGTTTGATCACTGCCTGGGTATCCTCTAATGTGAGGAATATGTGTATGTGTACAGTTCTCTGCCTAAGAATGGGATAATGTCCTCAGATTTTAATGAAGAAAAAAGCACTGACAGAGTAAAATACCACCTAATGAAGGTTCGGAATACTTAACTGACTGTCTTCTATGTAAATAAAACTGTATCTCCAATGCAGATCTTGACATAACCTCTGGATACACTTTCCTGGGGGAAGTGATTGTCATTGCATTTGAAGGGAAATAGAGTTGTGTGATGGAAAGACATTATAACAGTGTTTGAAGGGGATGGACAAGGCAAAAATAGCAGTGAATGGCTATATTTTCCGACTGATATATAAATCGTTTAAATACCTCTCTTGCACCATGCTTACTGCATTTGTCATACATCTCATCCACATGTACAGAGGTGTCGAACAAAGATCATGTGTAAAGGGCTCAGACTGAATCACATTGACATGTGTAGAGATGCTTGACAAGGTTAAAGTCAGTGAAGCAAGGATTCAGGACTTTTTCGTTACAGAAATTTTGTTGAAGTATTCATTGAACTGGAGTCCCAGATTCAAGACATTCTAGAGAGGTTCATTACATGGCAGCTATTCCAAAACATTTAGAACAGGGTGGGGAGTGGGATCAGACATATTGCTGCAGCCCCACTTGGATCATCTCTCTGGCACATGCTTTGATGTAGCATGGACTATTAAATATCGGGACATTTGACTTCATCTGCTACTCTCAAAAATACCTCTAAGACCTCTGATCAACTGGAATTCAGCAGTAACTTGGTGAACGTCTGAGCATAAGTAGATTCTAGGGTCCAGAAACCAAGGAGGTCATCTTTAATATAAATGTCTTAGAATGTAAACGTCTTTTAATTGTCAGTGCCTCACTTGGCTGGCTGCGCAGGCTGATAAAAATAACTTCATTTATTATGCTGTTCTGTAGAATGAAGTACAGATGTTTGAAGCTCAGATAACTGACCAAGTTCACTTTACGGAATGTTTAGACATGCCTATGTATACTGCTTTAGAAACAGGTCATACTTGACAGCTGCCCTTCCCTCTTTGCCCTATCAACTCTGAAGATAAAAATAGTTACATCTATTTTGCTATCCCGTAGAATGTAGTGTAGACGTCTGGAGATCAGGTGGCTGGCAAGGGTCAAATTAAGGAATGTTTACACATCCATCCATCACCCCTTTTTCCCATTTTTGCACATGGAGTCAAGGTTTACACCACTGGATGGCTAAGCCTGATGTGGTAGTTCTTCCACACCTCACACACACACTCACTCCTATGGCCAGTTTAGAGTGTCCAATCCACCTACTAAATGTCTTTGGAATGTGGGATGAAAATCACAGCACCCAGAGGAAACCCATGCAAACACAAGGAGGGCATGAAAATTCCACGTAGAAGGTACCCTAGCCAAGAATTGAACCAGGGAACCCCTTGCTGTGAGGTTTCTTCTTCGTCGCTGTGCCACCCCAGCTTTGCCCCTGTGGCTCTGTATATACTGCTGCAATAACAAATCATCCTTGACATCTGCCTCTCTCTCACTTGTGTGTGTATAGTTCACCCTGAAGATGCTATCAGACAGCTTTGCTCTGCTGGGCTGTGAGTGCTACTCACTATGTCAGTTCATCCCCCATACAAATGCCAGGCCTGGAGCTTGATACTTAGTCCTTCACTAGTGAACAGAGAACTCAGTTCAATTAGTGTGTGAAAATGTTCTGGCACCTCTACGTTTGAATAGTCCCCTGTATTGTATTCCAAACTGGTCTGTTATTTCCTAAATACAGATTCTGCACTGCTCATGCAATAGGTTTGATCTTGTTAGTAAAAGGATGACTCTGTTAGGATTATCGGCTTACCTTGTACATGCAATACAACTGCCTTTTTTTGTACACCAAGTTCTTCTTTCATTGTATTGTATTTAACCTGTAAACATTGTATCGTTGTGTTAAAATTGTTCTTAACTAGAATATGGTTTATAGAACTGAAGTCTGTTTAAGTAAATCATCTTTATACAATTCTGATCAATCTAATGAGACTGAAAAATATAGTCTGTAGTGTTTGCAAAATATAGTCTGTAGTGTTTGCAAGTATCTTATACCGTCATTTGTAAAACGTTCCCATCTACAAACTTTTCTGTTTTCTATTGTGACATACTCTGACATTGCAGAGCCTTAGGGTAAGATATAAAATCTCTAGGATCAACCCTGTTTGCTCATTTAGGCCTGCCAAAGTGTGTTTTGTATAAGCAGTCACTGCTTAGATTAAACGGAAGCCCCTTTTCATGTTTAAAATTTGACATGTCTGAATTATGCCTATAGAATATATATATATATATATATATATATATATATATATATATATATATATATATATATATATATATATATATATATATATGGATCTACTTTTCTTCATCTAAATCACACTTGTTCGAAAAAGAAAAGTAGATCCCCACTTCAGCGAAAGTGCACTTCAATGAAACCACACTTTTGCTAAAGTGCAGTCACCGGATCCCTATCCGAAAAAAAAAACACACAAACAAAAAACATCTTTTGCAAGGGGGCAAACCCCCCTGCACCCCTCTACTTTAATATTCTTACTCCGAGATCGCACTACAGTGGGGAAAAGGGAATATTCCCTTATCCCCACTGTACCATGATCTCAGCACTAAAAATAGAAAGTGAAGTCAGTTCTTTGAGAAAAGGAGTGGCTAAACCTATTTTATTTTCAAAAGATTTAGCACTAGGTGTACCAACTGTTTGTAGTATTAACACTGAAACACAAACTCAAGAATTTTACACTGCATTCCCTATACCAATTGTCAAGGAAATGTGGTGTATTAAATCTATCATTGAAAACAATTGGAGAATTATCCTTGGAAACAAGGATTTGGTTTCTATCATAGGACAAACACCTAAGTTTACATTCAAGAAAACCACTGATATCAAATACATGTTGGAGTCCGTAACAGGAAAGAACAACAACACAGAAAGAGTTTGTTCAAATAAAAAAGGAACTTTCAGTTGCACAAATTGTAAGCAGTGTAGATATATGAGTAATTCCTCTTTTGTTGTAGTGGAACATCTGAAACAAACCTTTTGGGCCAAAAAGTATTAAGTTACTGGTTTATATGGCAACTTGTGTCACATGTAAAAATTATTATATAGGAAAAACAAAGAAGTTTTAAACGTAGGGTTTATGTACACATTTTAGCCATAAAAAAGAAAGATAAAAATAATGCATTGGCCAGACATGCACTTTCAAAAATATGAGTTTTTTGTTTTAGATAGTGTAGACAAAGGTTTATTAGTGGGAGATTTAAACAACACTTTGGAATGCAGAGAGGCTTTTTGGCAACTGGTGTTTGGGGCAGATGAAACACCAGGGCTAAATGAAGTCATCAATTTAAAATGTTTTTTATTATAGATAGATGGTTTAAAATAGAAGGATTGTATATATCAAATATTCTATACATTATATTGATTTTATATATTTAAGCACAGACAAAATAATGTTTATTTGTTTTTTTGAAAACATTTTAAATATGGTATTTTTATGTTTGAAGCCATTACATGATTTCCTGAGATGTATTAATTGAACAGTATAAAAGGAAAGGGTGTGTTCATTGTTAGTTTTTCTGAAGAAGTTCACGGTAATAAAGTGAATGAAAGTGCTAAAAATATTTTATGGTCTGAGTTTCGCCTGTTGGAAGTTGTACGATCTCAGCACTAGTTTGCTTAGTTGTACATCAACACTAAACATTGATGTACAACTAAGATTACATGCAAACTGCATGTTTTTATAACTACTTTTTTGTTTTGTTTTGTTTTTTTCTTATTTTTATCTTCACATGAAAGTGCATTTTCAACAAAATGCACTTTCGCGGAAGTGCACTCGCAAATTTACTTTTCGTTGAAACGTAAATTTGCTGTAGTGACTGGATCCCATATATATATATATATATATATATATATATATATATATATATATATATATATATATATATATATATTACATTGTAGTTGACATTTTTTCAACTTTCACTATAAAATGCATGTTAGGCCTTCTGATATCATTTACTGTATATGGAATCTTCCATCCATACCTCTCAACTGTCCAGAATTTTGCAGAATGTCCAGATTTTTCCTTCATATCATAGAATTTGTGGTTTTCTGGCAAATGACTAGGATGATGTGAGAATTGAAATCACCAAATAATGACATACATTTGAGTTTTAGACTTCATATAATGTATGTTAACACAAACCCTGTTACTCTTAACAACTTTGTTTATAAAAGCAATATTTAAAATCTGTCCCTATGTTTGTGCCTTTGTCCCCTTTCTTTGTCAGGCTTTGTCCAAGCCTGTTGTGCAAAGAGGTTGAGAGTTATGCTTCCATCAGTATCTCTCTCTCTCTCATATATATATATATATATATATATATATATATATATATATATAATGTGTGTGTGTGTGTATGTGTATATATAGATAGATGGAGATATAGATATATATATATATATATGTATATATATATATATATATATATATATATATATATACATATATATAGATATATGTGTATATATAATCTGAGATGACCAAAATCTCACTAGACTGACATTCAAATCACAGAGCCCTAAACACCGACATTCCAAACACCCGACACCTCACATACCCAACACACAGAACACTGACTCTTCAAAATCCCAACTAACCTCACCATATTAAAAAAAAAAAATCCATATAAAACTACCTATTTCCCCTCACCTGCACCCCAACCACCAACCAATAAACCTTGACCCTTAGCAGTTACTACTAAGTATTCATGACAGTCTCCGTAGCACCGACAGGAATATTCATAAGAAACACGAAAAAACCAAAAAAACCTTCACTACAAACCTTTGCTTTTAACGTTTTTGCAGGGAGGGGGGACTATGCCCCCTGCACCTCCCAAACCCCCTGCTACCTAAAGATGCCAGCTCCGAAATTGTACTACAATGTGCACAAGAGCAGATTTTGTTTCTTCTCAGCTTGAAATGTCAGGCATTCGGACATTGGTATTGTGAAGTTTTCATGCTTTTCGGCTTGGTGATGTGAATGTCGGTCTACTGAGACTTCAGTAATCTCAAGTAGACCTGTGTGTGTGTGTGTGTGTGTGTGCGTGTGTATATGTGTGTATAAATAAATAAATATATATATATATATATATATATATATATATATATATATATATATATATATATATATAATATAATGTATATTCTCATGTAAATCAGCATATATTAAGATTTACTGAGTGTGGATTGAGGCTGAAAAGGCTCTGTTAACCAGCCCACCTACCTGTTAAACAGAGCAAATAAATAAACATGGATCATCATTATTAATTAGATTATGTAATTGAATATTGTTTATGTCTGTTGTAAACTTCACATTTTTATTACTTCCTGCAGCTTAATTTTAATGTAATTCTACTAGTCCCTGTTAAAGACTAATTTTATGACACTTCTGTTGTCATCTCAGTTTTGGCGTGGGTCATGTCTCTAAAATTGTATTTTAGAGTATGCTTGCCCGAGAAACAGAGAAAGAGCTATGTTAATAATTGTACAGTAAATGCCTATTAATATTCAAAAACATGCTCACTGTTTGGACAACCTAATCAATGTGCTTATAGTAAATCCAGAGTTACTCACAGAAAAGAGTTTGGTAGAGTGCCTCAGGGATGCTTACTTTTTTGGCACATGTACCAAAATCACACATCACAATCTGTTCATTTTCACTTTGATAAAACAGTTTAAAAAGGAAAAAAAAGCCTACTGTTAGCTAAACTATGTCACTGTGAGTGGTAACTGCCCAACATAACTCTGGGCAGCAAAGCACTCTGCAAGCATGGACATTTTTAGTTAAAAGAAAAAAAAAATAATAGGGTGGGATACCAGGAGCAAGTATCTTCAAATGTGGCCCCCAGTTACCTGTTTAAAAATAAAAAAAAGCAACAGAAACAGAAAGTTAAGTTCAACATGTACTATGCAAGTGTCGGCACTTATATTTTGCATGCATGTGCAGTGCACGATACCCACATCAGCCATCAGAAAGAAGCTGCAGAAGTGTGATTATACAACAACATTATTTAAAAAAAGGTAAGCTATTTCTTTTTTAAATAATGTCATTGTATAACAGCAGTCAGGGTTTACTCAGGCTTCGTCCTTGTGATCAAACCACACCAACCGTGGGTAAATCCTGATATACCCCCACACAGTCATGGATTATTGCTTAGTTATAGAATGAAAGCTCATTACTAATCAAAACCTTGTATGCCGATTGGTCAGCCCAACCAGTGTGCTCGTTGTAAATCGTGTATATACCACTGGAAAAAAGTCCTGTCACTGAAGTGTATTATTATTATTATTATTATTATTATTTTGTTTGGTAAAGTTTATATTATATCTACTATTTGTTTTTCTAACAATATGATTAAAACTAATATGAGGCAGTGGTCTGAATGCTAAAGTCAGGCAGAGTGGTCTCTTAGAAAGATGCTAGTAATTATATTTTGGTATGAATATTTAATTGTGCAGTAATGAAGTTGTTGTTACACAGTGTTGTGCACAAAACATTTATCTGCAGTGAAGTTCTTGCATTTTTCCCCATTGCTACCTTTGATTTTTTTTTCTGTATTTTATAATTGTAGCAGGTTGTAGAGCAGTGGTTATAGATGCTTTTTCAGTGTTTGGTACCCATACATGGTTCATAACTAGGGCTGTCCATGTGGGTTTCATTGGAGTATCAACTTTCCTCCCTCATATGAAAGACATTTACACTATGTGAAATGATAATATGCTAAATTGCCTATAGGTGTGTGTGCAGGTGCGGATGGGTCTTCCTCCCAAGATGGACTAGCATTCTGTCCAGAAAGGGCACAGTGCTTCATGCCTATAATTTGTCACAATAAGCTCATTATACCACTGTACTGAATGTGGTAAAGCAAGTACTGAACTTAAATGAATGAGTAATTTAGTGTTGCATTTCCGGATGTAAGCAGTTTTTTTTTCCCCCCTTCATCAAGATGTTATATCTGTGCTAGAATGTGACTGAACAAAACATACATCAGTCTGTAAAGTAAACTGGCACTTTTGGGCAGAGACCACTTAATCCGATGTTGTTTATTCTAAATGATGCATGGTCTGCAGGCTTAAATACAGTAAAAATAGTTAAATATATATTTGGTGAAGAAAAGGAGGGGTTATGGGGAGAAACCTAGAAAAGAAGACTATAGCTCTCTGCATTCCAAGAATTGTATTGCCCTGTGTGTCTGTCTTGGATCTAGAACACCTTTATTGAGTTTTACACCAATGATTTTAAAATTGAAAACCTGACCGGGTTTCCTTGAGCAAAAAGGTTAATTATTGAAAACCTGACCGGGTTTCCTTGAGCAAAAAGGTTAATTATACTATCGACTTTTCTGTGGGAAATAAAACACAGTTTAAAAATAGTAATACAACAGCTTCATGAAGGAAAGGGGCTTATTATGCTTCTTGAAATGATCTTTTGTTGAAAAAATATGTCTTTAGTTAAAAATTGTCAAGTATGTGGTGCGTATGATAAATTGGCAAACGTGTTTGTGTTTTTTTTAGAGAGAGCAGCTTGGGAGTTAAAATAAACTCTGCTGATTGTAAAGCTGCAGATTATCATATTGCTGGAATACTGTGGGTATTCAATACTATCTTTCCCAAATGAAGTGCTAGCGGACCTTGTTGGAGGTTTACTATGACTGTGTTAATAGTGCTGCTTCACCAGTAAAGGCAGTAAAAATATTAACTAATGCAGAATATATATATGTATAGATTTTTTTTTTAAAGGGACCACAGTTTACATTTATTTATTTATTTTATATGGTGTAAAACCCATGTTGCTGAGTGAATATTGAAACAATTGTGGGACAGTTTGTTGAGAACCAACTTGTGAAGGGTCAGTCTCAGCAAGTTGGACCCATCCACCCTGTCCCCATAAATGTTGTCATGCCTGTTGATGGTTGGAAACTGTAAGATTTACAAGACATATTTAAACAAATGAAACTGTGCTCTATGTTTCATCCCTCAGACCTTATACAAGTCTTTCAATGATGTAAAAAATCACTCTTGCCTTCTGTGGCTGGTTGTTTTACAGTACAGGACAGTGTTATCTTTTTAATTTCTCCAAGACTTCTGGGTTTCTAATGGCATGATGGAACTGGGCCCCATTCCTAACTCAAACTGTGATTAAAGTTCATAAAATTAATATTGTTTCAATCTTTGATGTTAAGCTAAAGTACTCTTCGCAGTACCTGCAATGTGCCCAGAATGGACTCCTGCAATTGAGACAGAGTTACGTGTATCGGTAACATATCTAAATAAGACTGTAAATTCTTTTTTGTGAGACCCATTGATCCTGCTACTATTGGAACTGTTTGAGTATCCTTCTTCCATATTGCCCTTGTGTCTGCCTGGCTAACAAGCCAAGGGTTTTTTTCCAAGCCTAGCTAAGTTTTCTCAAAAGATGCCCTGCATCCAAATAGGACATTGAGGATCAGGCCTTGTAAACCAGGTGAGTTGTATGTAATGAAAGGAAGGGCACAAATACTACAGTAAAGGAATACACAATAAAGGTCCATATCATGATTCAAGGCTTTCATTGTATTTGAAAGTCTTCACAATGGAAGGCATAAAAGTAGCTTAAATCCAACGCTGATGAAGGCCACCGTAGTCCATATCTGTTGGTAATGGGTGATCCCATGTGAAATGAACTTCATCATTTGCTATAATGCTTTGTGGCTAATGTTTACAGTGCTTCTCAGCTACTTCAATATTATAATGTTTACACAATCCCCGATGCAAAAGTCTTGCTACATTATTATGCCTTTCAGTATACAGGCCTTCTGCCATTAGTATGTCACACCCTGCAACAACATGTGTGACTGTTTCCAATTCTGTTTTACAAAACCTGCATTTATTGTTTCTCAGACATGTTCAATGGACTTTGTAAACCATGTGTACATGCCAGTATTATCCTTTCATCTTTTGGTTTAAATTTACCTCTCCTTATCCATTTCTTCATTAAATCTTGATCAACAGTAGATTGTTAGTTTTCTGTACTTGCAACTATATTTATACATTTTCTACATTTCTTGCCTTCTCATTTGATCTTTCACCTTATATTCTTTCTTATGTTTTTGGCATATTCTGTTGCTGCCTGATTATCTGCTTCTAGTTTGATTTGCATTCCCACTTGACACTGATATGATTCTGCTAAACTAAGCCGGGAAGTCATCTTAGACTTGTTCTCCTCGTGTTTTAAAAGACTTTCTCTACATTTGGATCTTGTAAGGTCAGCAAGTACAGATGCAGTCCAGTGATTGCTGATCTGTACATGTAATCAGTCAAGCAGGCCCATACCTCCTTCAGAACAGGGAATATAAAATATTGGTATACAGAACAGGAAGAGCAAATTGATTTATAGCTTGGACTTTGTTCCTAGTTGTCAGTTATTTTCATTATTAATTCTAGTCTTCTAAAATATTCCTTACTTTTATATGCATTTGTTCATGTTTTATTGTTGATCCTTCATCAATTAGCAAATATTTATATACTCCCTCTTGTTCATGTTCTTTATCACATTCCTGTCTGAGACTGACATTTTCTTGGTGCTGAAGCTTTCCTGCTTTAAAGGTTACTTTTGCACACTTGTCAAGTCCAGATGACATTATAATATCATCTGAGAAAGTTTTGACCACTTGCAGTTATACTTCTAGTTCTTCATATGATGAGCTATACAGTTATAAGTCATCCACAAACAGAAGATAAGTCTTTACACTTTGTTGTTTTTCTGGATGCCAAATTGTAGCCATGACAAAATATGTTGAGTAGATGTCTTAATGGGTTAAGGGCAAGACAAAAGAGCAGCAATGACCAAGATTCGTCCTGGAATATCCACCTTTGAATTTTTATCCCTGAGATCATTTGTCCTTTATCATGGCTTAGCTGCAAAGTCATTTGGCACTGTTTCATTGTTACTGTGATGTAATTAATCGATGTACAGTATATCTTATACATTTGCAAGCACTCTTTTAACCGTGAATGTGGGATGCTGTCAAATGCTTTTTTGTAGTCTATCCATGCCATACTTAGATTCCTCCCCTTTTTACAGTTCTCCATTGACTTTATTTAACAACAAATGATCCTTTGTTCCATATGATTTTATTTTGTTCCCCTTTTGTCCTAGTGCAATGACTGAGTTTTCTTCTAAATGACTATAAACTCTGTCTGCATCAGTTCCAGTGGATAGTTTTATATATTGTTGGAAGCCAAGTTATCAGTCTGCAGTGTTTAGGATAGCTTGCAGGATCGCTGTTAAGGAGGAGTATCATTTTTCCTGTCAACCAGGTTGTTGTGTGCTCAGGGTGTGCATATAAATAGTTCTTACCCATGGCTAAATCTTAAAGATGTTAATAATTTTAGCCAGAACATGGGTACTGCAGCTGACCCTGTGGTTTTCCAATTAGGAAATTTTCTTAACTTTATTTCAATCTCTCTGGCTGTAATTTGTCCCATTTCATATCCTGTACATTTGAACTTCTTATATCCATTCAGCAGTTTTATGTTCCACAGGATCTTCCATAGATATTTCTCCAAAATGTGTATATTTCTTCCTTTTTTAATGCTGTTTCTATTTTTTGCCTTGTTTCCCAGTTCTCTGTGAAATTTTTTTGGGTCATCCAAAAATTGCTTATTTTGCACTTATCTTTTATATTTAAATGCAAATCTTCTAAGTTTTTCTGCTTGTGCTGTTTAGTTTATTACTTGCAACTGTGTGCAATAGATCCTGGTCTGTTCTGATACTGCAGATTGTTTTTTTCATGTCTATCCTTCGGATTATTTTTGTTGATGTGCTCCCTGTTCTGTACTCTTCTAACAGTGAAATGTCTTCTTGTAATTGCTTTATAGTTTTCTCTATTCAATACTTACATGATGGCATTTGATTTCTCCCCTTCCTTTCCCTTACTGCCCTCTGTTTTTGGTAAGACTTTATCTGTTATTAATTTAGCTGCATTGTAATATATTTTATTTACTTCTGTTACATTAACGTCTTCATTACTGCACTCATTGTTTTATCAAGCTTCTAACACTTTGGGTCTAATTGATTTTCTGTAGTCTATTTCTTTCATTGATCTTAATATGTCTATCCATCTCTTAATATCAAGCAAGTCTTCCCTTAGATCATTTTTTTTCCTCAACTAAGGGCACATTCTTTGTTCTCTATTTCCTGCGGGCATTCTGTTGAAAGTTCTAGAAAATCTTTCGGTGCCATATTCTCTTCTGCTTCACCCAGTTTTATCCATCACTGTTTCATATGGGAACTCATTGGCCTATCACTCCACAACATTGACTGTCAGAGTTGCCATGGTTTCCTGTTCCTTCCCTTGATGTGCAACTCCAACTGAACTTTTGTACTGGCTTCCTATGAAGGCTCCAAAGTATCTTCATATGGCAACTGATCAGATGTTTCTCACTCCCCTGATTTCTCTTTAAATTGGGGATTCATTATTCTATCATGCTGTGATGTTATTAGAGTTAGATTTTCTGCACTAAATCCTTTACTTAAAGGAAATCCATAACTTTATATTTCTTTAATGTCTCCATTACTAATCTTTTTCTACTTTCTCTATTTGTTTTCTTTTTGTTTGTATTGTAAACTTTCCCATGTTTGGATTCCTTTGCCTGTATTTCTCTTCAAATATGTTTGGTACTGCTTGTTTTGTATCATTTAGTTTTGCTTTCTCCTTTGCATGAATATTGCACCATATTAAATCTCCTTTTCTTTCCCATGTTTATATTTCTTCTTCAGATATCTCCCACTCCTCATGAATCTCCCACTCCTCATGATTCTTCTTACTTGGGAGATTCATTGTTCCATCATGCTGTGACATAACCTGTGCTAGACTTTCTACACTAAATCCTTCACTTTGCACGTGTTCCATAACTTTGCAATGGTGCAGCGGTTTGCATTGTTGCCTCACGGCAAGAAGTTCTCCAGTTCAATTCTTGGTCGGGTACCTTCTGTGCAGAGTCTTTGCTGTAAGAGTGAATGGAATATAAATCTTGGGAGTACACATGTTATAAGCATTACTGTGCTACAGTGCTTGGGTCCCCATCCCAGGTGGGGGTACCTTTCTTGTAGTGTCTCTATATTCTTCTCCTTATATAAGGGTGGATTTATACTGAGTGCTCTCCCCCATATCCCAAGGACATTCTGTAATGTTAAACTGGCAATCCCCCACTTTCCCATAGATGGATGAGGTATGTTGTTGGATATTATGAATATAAGGCTGAAATTTAATTCTGTTTGTAAATATGCTGAAAGATAAAGCGTAGAATATTTGCTTGAATATATGCATAGAGTTTAGCAATGTAAAATGTGCATTCATACTGTATGTATAACAGACAGGCTTCTCTTCACAGCATCAAAAAGAAAAAGCCTAGCAAAGCAATATTGGAAAGCGAGCATTATATGATTTTCTGATGTTTGCAGAACAAATATTTATTAACAGACATCCTTTTTATAAACTCAGCAATATGTGATGTTTTTCCAGTAGGAACAGAACAGACATTTCCGTTCTTATTTCTGTATTCTGATTGCGTGCATTTGTGCATTTTCACATCCGCAGAACTGCTGACAGGACAATAGAAAAGTCTAAAAACAGACATTATGTGACTTCCCACAGAAGGCCAAAAAACGTACCAAGAGGATATAACATCTATGTGCGTGACTGGCACTCTATATAACAATTGTAGTAATTCAGTTATGTGAGCGAAGGACAGAGAGAGGTATTTTGTATTTGTCATCATTTATATCTGTAATGAAGGAAAACTTCTAAATATATGCTACAATCTGACAAATAGTATGTGTCGTTTGTTACAAAATAAGTTATCTGTAACTGTGCTTATAGCTGCAAAATATATTTCTTTATCAGTGTGCAATTTAAAAGACTTGGTGCCTTAAACAGACTACAGATGGAGTCATGCAAAGCTCTGTGTCTCTGATTCAGCAGTAAACGGCCAGCAAGACTATGTGTCTTAAAAAGACTTTGGATCCAGCACACCTTAGGATATGTGTCTTAAAAAGACTTTGGATCCAGCACAGCATAGGAGCAGAGCACGTGAATTAAAATACATTTTTCATATGTGTTTACGTTTGTATGTCCTGTCACACACTGCTGTTATATCTACACTTTTTATGCTCCATTGTCTGGAAAAATATACTCCAGATGAATAGATTAAAGGAAATATTGGAAAATTAAATAAATTACATGTTGGAAAAATATACTCCAGATGAATAGATTAAAGGAAATATTGGAAAATTAAATAAATTACATGTACAAAGTGAACATGTTTGTGAAGTTATCATTTTTTTTTAAATAAGTCTTTCAAATATTCTGGATGTTGTACAAAGCAAAGGGCAGCTAATAAAAATTGATATTAAGCTGACTTTGGAGTGTTAAAGAATGACAAGACCATGGTAGAAGGAAAATGTACTATATTAGAAAACTTGTGGCCCTCCTGTAAATAAGGTGTTGAAAGTTGAAAGTAAGGTAATCTGTAGAAAATGTAATTATTTGTTTGCAAAACATTCTTCTTTTTTTTAGGAAAAAACAGAGGTGCTTTTCTTTATCCAGGGATGAGCTTCTGATATGGAAATGAGGAATATATGAAAGCTTCATTCAAAGGTTCATAGGTAGGTACTAGGCTATCAGACCAAGGGCCTAAGTAAGCTTAGCCAACAAGGTTCCCTGGCTTACACACCTAAGAAAGTTAATTTCTTGTGCCCTTGTCAAGCAGAGCTACAGAAGTGATCCCTGGGTTGATTTCCTATTTCCCATCCACTCATCAAGATTTTTCTTGAAGAGTGCTAATGAACTTTGCTTGACATAGATGGGTAGCTTTTTCCAGAGTATAGGAAGTCTCTGGGACAGGAATCTATCCCTCCAGCATGTCCTGTTTATTATGGTGACAAGGTTTAGGTCTCTAGAGCATGTCGCTTGAAGGGATTGGGATTTTTTTAGGTGTAGCATGTCCAACAGCTCTGGGTTTAACATAGCTTTATATGTTAGGAAGAGATCTCCTCGGAGTAGGTGATATGCTACAGAGTAAAAGCTGGAGTTTTTTTGCAAAGGTCCATGTAGGGCATCTGTTTGAGGCCAGTAATCCTCTTTTTGTGAGGTTCTTCTCTGGCCTTTCCAGCTGCTGCAGATGTCTTGTGAGACACATTCCAAAACTGGCGTTGTACTCTATAATGGGTCTAATGAGTGCCGCGCAGAGGGGAACAATGACCTCTTTTTTCCTGGATGAGAACCCTTTTGTGATGGTGTGCCACATAGAAGGATTTCATGACTACTGTGGAGATGTGATTACCAAAAGAGAGACTACTGCCCACCTGGGTCGCAAGGTCTCTTATCACACATTCAGTGTTAAGTAGACTGCTGTTTATGTGGTAGTTCATGGGTACAGAGTTTTTACCAAAGGGGATGACAATGCACTTTTTGGCATTGAGCTTGAGGCCATGCCTCTGACATCAGGCATCTGTCTCATTGAGGTCCTACTGTAGGATGTCCACATCATTTGGGGACTCGACTACAGCTCCTAGTTAGCAGTCATCTGCGAACTTCATTAGCCAGAGGCCTTCTGTGTTAGCCTGTACTTCAGAGAAGTAGATACCAAACAGGAGAGGTCCCAGGACTGAACCCTGTGGTACTCCACTTGTCACTGATTTGAAGTTAGATTTGGAGTCTACAACTTTTACAGTGTGGGTTCTGTCAGTGAGCCAGTTGGCAACCCATCTTGTGATGTAGGGCTTTATACCTAGTTTAGTGAGTTTAGCTATAATTCCAGAATGGGGGGCAGCCACGGTGGTGCAGCGGATAGCATTGCCGCCTCACAGCAAGAGGTTCTCCAGTTCAATCCTCAGCTGGGGTGCCTTCTGTACGGAGTCTGCATGTCCTCCCTGTGGTCGCGTGGGTTTCCTCTGGGTGCTCCGGTTTCCTCCCACATCCCAAAGACATGCTGTAGGTGGATTGGACACTCTAAATTGGCCCTAGGAGTGTGTGGGAATATGTGTGCCTTCTGTGGAAGGTTGGGCGCTGGGCTGGCAACTCGACACTGTAAAAATTTCCACTGCCAATCATGAGCAGACAGGTGATTCGCTGTGGTGACCCCTAACCGGGAAAAGCCAAAAGAAGAAGAAGCTATAATTCCAGAATTGGGGGATGGTGTTAAAAGCCTTGGCAAGGTCAAGATAGGCTGTGTGAACCACCTTACCTTTGTCTGCGGCTTTGGTGACTGCCTCAAAGAAGCCGATCAGGTTTGGAAGGCATGATCTGCTTTTCACAAACCTAAACTGGGTGGGGTTCAGAGTTTGTAGGTTACCATTGTCTTTGTTTATGAGTTCTATGATGAAACGTTCCATGGCCTTGCAGACCAGGCTCATCAGGCTAATAGGGCGATAGTTCCCAGGATCAATGGTGGTTCCCCCGTTGTGGAGTGGGATAACTGTTGCTGTGTGCCATTCACTGGGTAAAAAGCCTGACGTGAAACTATGATTGAACATGGTGCTTAGATGGGGAGCCAGTTCGTTCTGAAGTTCATGTAAAATGCAGCCTGGGATGTTGTCTGGTCCCATGGATGCTGTGTTTTTGTTTTTTGAGAGTGCAGCCTTTACCTGCATAGATATGATTACATGGCCTCTGCATTCTTCCTGTATAGATAATGGGCACTTTAGGGGATGAGAGGGGGGTAAAGTTAGCACTGAACCTATCTCCCAGGATGTTGGCAATATCAGTTGGTTCTGTAATTTTCATTCCATTGTGCTGTAACTCAGAGCAGATCTGGGTGTTGCCATTGAGATTCTTGACCTAGCTATAGAATGCTTTGTGGCTGCCCATAGAATCAGTGGCAATTTTGTTTTCATAGCTAGCTTTGGAGGATCTTCTAAGGGATCTCAGCTTCTTAGTGAGGCTGACCAGGGAACTCCTCCACTCATGGGATTTTACTCTCTTTTGCAACAGTTTCTTCCTTCTGTTGTAGAGTTTGTTTATGGCAGGGGACCACCAGATTGGCTTCCTTTTTTTGGAGGTTAGCGTCTTGGTTCTGTTTGGGATAGCACGATCCATGCACTCGTGTAAATGCTTATAGAATGCATTTGTGTAGGATTCAGCAGTTGTAACTGTATTGTCCATCTGCATGGGTGTCATGAAGTTCGCCACTTCTGTCTTAAGAAGCATGAAGTTGGCTTTGGAGAATTTTTTTACCATGGTTTCCTTAATGGTGGGTGGGGGCGGGATGCAGATATCTAGGGTGATTAGCTTATGGTTGGATCTGACCAATGAGGAGTTGACTTCAGGTATGGAACACTGGTCACTCATGTTGGTAATGACTAGGCCTAGGATATTGTTGCCCCTAGTGGGGGTGTGGATAAGTTGATCCAGGACATTGGAATTTATGAATTCCAGAAAGCGTTGAGCAAAGGAGTTGGCACATGAGTAGTTTTCCCAGTTAATGGTGGAGTTGTTGAAATCGCCGATTATTCGGATGTTTGGTTGAATCCTAATATTTTCCAGTATATCAAGAAAAGAGGAGAGGGAATTCTGGGGCATGGTGGGGGATCTGTAGCAAGCTACAATTTGGATTGCAGTTTTGCCCAGAGTTAGTCACACTTGGATAACGTTGGATGCATTATGCTGCGCAACTAGCCTGGAGGTGTGGATATCTTTAATAAATATGGACACACCTCCACCTTTGGTGTTCTGGTCCAGGTTAGATGGCTGAAAAGAGTGGTATGAGTTATAGCCTGGTAAAGCAGGGGTGCTCTCTAGAGTTTTGAAACAGGTCTCAGTCTGCACAAATGTCTATGTTCTCCATTTAAAGGAGTGCCTTGAGTGAGTGCATTTTGAGATTTAGACTTCTAGCATTGAGTAGCATTACCCTCAATTTTTGCTTGCCTGTTCCTGTTATGGTGGTGAATTTGTTATTTGAACCTTGCCTAAAAAAGGCACTATAGGGGTGGCAAGACCCTTATCCAGTATCCAGAATCCCAGGGGCGACAGGTGCAGGCCATCTTTGGCAAAGCATCGTGGTCTGTCGACCATGTCGTCCCAGGCAGACAGATACTGGATCCCCTTAGAATGATACCAGAAGCTTAGATAATTGTTGGAAGTCAATCATTTTGTCCTTGTACTGCAAAATCATTCTGGGTGATGGCAAGATGCTACTCAGGGCTAGGGTCATACCTGCCTGGGCTATAAGATCATAGAGCTCTTCCATGTCTCTTTTCATGTAGTCCAGGGAGGTACATCTCAGGTCGTTCACACCAACATGGACATTGTCATAGTCAGGTCACTCCACAAGTACAAATATGAGTGCATGGGTTATGTGGCGGATCCTGGCACCCGACAGGCAGCTAACAGTAACCTTCTTGTTTAGCCTGGTGAGTGGAATCAGTGTGACTGACTATTATAGAGTCACCTATGACTAGTGTGTTGGGTACGTTGTTTTGCCTTATGAGCTGTGGTTTATTGGCACACTGAGTCTGTGGGCTATATGCCATTTGGGTTGTGTTGGGGGTGGAGGTTGCTTGTGTTTCTGCTTTGGAGGTCTCTGTTGCTTGAGCCGATTGTTATTGAGAGCCACTGCAAATGTTTTTATGTTTCTATGTGTGGATTTTGGTGGTATAGGTTTAGTGGGACTAGGTGATGAGTGAGGTGTGGTGCAAGTGTTTACCTTCTCCTCTTGACTGTCAAGTTCAGTCTTGGTTGGAAAGAGCTTTACCTCCAGTTTAGCTAGACAAGTGCATCTCTCACAGGTTGTGGTGTTGGGTGGTAGGAGGAGAGGGTTGTCTGTGTGCATGAGACAATTGTTACATTGCCCCAAGAAGCCCAGATTCATCAGACAGACAGGAGAGAACACTGGGAGCTGACCCTTGTACATGCCTGAATAAAAAAAAAACTACTTTCCTCTAGACAAGTGAGGAAAGCAAATATAAGAGCTGTTCTTCTCTAAGTAAGTGAAGAAAGTAAGTACAAAAACTGTTTTCCTCTAGGTAAAGAGGAAGTTTGAGTGTAGTAATTTGTAGCTTATTTAGTGGTAACAAGTTCTGAACTGGGCTTGAGTACGAATAAGCAAATTCAAGTGCTAAAACTAAAGATCTGTACCTGGATCTTGCGGTTGATAGGCTACCTAGTGCTTACTACTCCCACTGATAAGCTAGAATGCTTCCCCTCCCAACACAGAAAGGCTTGGGGGGCTCAGAAGATTACAAACAGTCCTGGATACAGGAAATCCGTATCTGGACTAGATTAGTTACAGGAAAGGTGGGAAACAAATGCAAATGCGGGCTTTTAAACAAGAAAGTTGAAAGAGATGGAAAAATTGCCCAAACGGCCAGTAAACTACAATTTCTGGGCCAGAAGGTAGATAGGTTATCTAGTGCTCCTCCAACACAGAAAGGCTTTGGGTGTTCAGAAGCTTACAAACAGCCCTGGTTGCAGCAAATCTATATCTGGACTAGACTAGTTACAGGAAAGGCAGGAAACAAGCTTAGAATTTTTTTTTTTTTTTGAAAAGGGAGAAAGGAGAAATGGAAGATAATTCAAAATTAAGGACCTAAGTGGCTTGCCCTTCACAAATGTTCTCTCTGTATTAGGTAGAGTGAGCTAATGCCACTAGACTGGAACAGAGCTGGGATAGAGCTGAACAGATGGGACTGATAGGAGTGTCTGAAGTCAAAATATAATGTCACTGTACTCTGTTGAGTGAGCAAATGAGATAGACCCAGGAGGAGTGTTCAAACACAAATTTACAGGAGGGGTGGGCAATTCCAAAGCCACCAAGATTAATATCACAACAAGAACAGGGAGAACAGGCAGGAATCTAACTGCAGAGACAGAGAGAGACCACAGTATTCTATGAAACAATTAAATAGAAAAATAAATAACTACAAAGAGAGACATATTACAATATTCAATTAAACAGACAGAAAAATAAAATGCAGTGCAGTCTTTAACAGTGCAAGTTTGTACTTGCCTACAATCAACTGCATTACTAGCTGAGGTATGTAGTAGAAACTAACAACTCAGATATTGAGCAGTAAAAGGAAGTCAGTATGTGTTTTATATGAACAAATGGTTGTGTGATTGAGATTTTTTTAATGGATCTAGTTAAGGTAATTTACAATTTCTGAACAGGTGGCAGAGTTAATGTACACAAGATACTGTGGAATGGGGCAGAAATTGCAGGTATGAATGAATGGGGACCGAAAAAAAGAGTAAGAAGAGCTAACAGTGGAGTTTGAGGCATGTAAACAGTTTAAGAAGAATAAAAAATAAATAGAGCAAAGGTTATAACAGGAATCGGGAAGAAGAATGGACACACAGTAAGTTGGGAAAGATGAAACGGAACTGGAAAAAATTGGAAAGAATCGCCTCACAACAAGAAGTTCTCCGGTTTGATTCTCAGCTGGGGTGCCTTCTGTGTGGCATCTGCATGTCCTCCCTGTATTGATGTGGGTTTTCTCCAGGTACTCTGGTTTTCTTCCACATTCCAAAGGCATGCAGTAGGTGGACTGGTCACTCTAAATTGGCCCTAGGCATGAGTGTGTGTGTGTGCCAGTGCATGGTGCACCCTCTGAAGAGAGTTTGGCTTCCGGCTAGCAACAAGATCCCATAAAACTCGTACCTGCTACGGAAGCAACGTTTGCTGAAGGGCGCTCATTGCCTGATATGTTCTGGATCCAGGTTATTTTTATATAAATCAAACACACGCAGAGATATGTAATAAAGTACCACTGACCAACTTTGCTGACCATGAGATTATATATTTAATGTACGGAGTGTCATTCTTGAACCTCAGAAATGTGATGACAGTCACAGTGAGAATTTCATTTGCCATCTCCATTTCTCATCTAAGTGTTTTCTAATCTAGCCATTTCTTCTTTGACTGTTTTTAAGGTTGCTATATTAATGCACTTTACAAAAGTTTTCTAAAACACCATTAGATGTTTCTTTTAGGTTGAATAATTCTGTATTATGTCCAGGACTGTAGGTTAAGGATTTTGCTCTGGCTAATTTTAGTAAATGGCTTGGAGAGGACTATATTCCTACTCTCTTAGAAAAATGTTATGTGGTTTATGAAGATAATATTTAGATTACTTGTTTCCCAACAGGATTCCTGTCTGTTTATACCAATTTTCAATATTTCCTTTGCTGATCAGTACAGCCTTTTTTCATTATTCTTGATCATTAGACGTTATGAAACTAGAAAATATTCAGAGGAATTTCACCACATATTTGTCTAGCATAAATGATATTTCCTTCTCTGATAGAATAAGTGGCCTAAATCTGTTGTGTATTACTGATTTCTCTGGTATAAATTTGGACTTATTTTCAAGTTATGGCAAGATGAACTTCTAGAAAAGTGACACATGCTGCTGTACTCCACGTATGTGAAGTCAGTATCTGTCTACCTGTACTTCAACCTCTCTCCACCTTAGGACTCTTAGCATACTCTTACAGACTGCCTGTAGGCCTCGGACAAATACTCTTACCTGATATTACCCCATCAATACAACTTACCTGCTTTGCTGCATCACTAAGAGTACCTCCTCCCTGTAAGCACTTCTGTGTACAGTCACAGCTCCTTTTGGAAAAGCCCTTGGCACTTGTTGACCTGATACTTAAAGCTGATAATTTATACACGTATTTATCGGTAAATTCATCCATAGCGAGGCTGATTACCAGAAATACTTTTATAGCTGCATTCATAATGATCTGAGTGTTGCACTGAATAGGATGATTTGTTTAGTGCATTGGCTGGACTACATTGCCCCTGTATGATATCTTTTACACAGATGAGTATGTACTAATTGATACAACTCTTGATTTAGTCAAAGTGACTGGTCTGCTATTGCATCCATCAAAAAGCAGAAATAAAACTATAAAATGTAGCCCCCACAGTGTCCATGTGGTAC
Organism: Protopterus annectens; assembly: GCF_019279795.1. Classification (NCBI taxonomy): domain Eukaryota; kingdom Metazoa; phylum Chordata; order Ceratodontiformes; family Protopteridae; genus Protopterus; species Protopterus annectens. Next base: position 444,829,127 of record NC_056739.1, read on the forward strand.
CGTCAGACTACTGACCCTTTGAGGGTTAAGGAGAAAACACCTTTACCCTACAGTGCAGAAAACCTGGGGCTAACGGTGCAATTCTAGCTGAAAATAAATCAGCTGTTTCATGTTATTGGGGTTTGAACTGATGAGCAGTTTTATCTGCATATGTGAGGAACATCCTGTGTGTGTTTTCTTAAAGTTCTTATGGCATGGGCTAAAATTGTTTTTCTCTTGTAATACTTGTGAAAAAGTTGAAGAAATATTACCATTTATCAATGATATATTGATTGCTTTATCAAGTGAGACAACTATGATGGAATTTGTAGGGGGCATTCATTAATAGTGGGAAGCCATCAAGAAAACTTTAGACACTTAAAAGGTGAAAGTGAACAGTTGCTGTAATTGTTGAAAGTATATACAATGTAGCTCTTGGTGGAAGCTAGTTCAAGACAGAGTATGTACTTACTGACTGAAAAAACTGTTGCATGTTACCTGTCATATATAAGGTAAAGCAGAGGTTAATTATCTCAATATGGACTAAAGTTCTTTCTGTTGGAAAAGAATTCCGAGCAGATTGTTGTAACTTATATATAAGACAGTATTCTGTCCACAGAGAATTCTGACATTTAAATGCTTAAAATTTGTGGTATTTGCATAATAGTAATTGTAGAACATTTATATTTGCAAATGCGTGCAACAATACAGTGTACTTAATTAGGCAGCAGTTTAGGAACATGTGACAGCTACTCTTGAAGTAAAAAAGAATCTCTACTAAATAAAAATAAATGTAGTGGAGGCTGCCCATGAAGTCTCTCTAGGAGCTGGATACGAAATTGAGAGAGTGAGTGTTCAAAAGTCTGCATTAATCTGTTTTACAAGACAGCAAGACCATTTCTTTTTGAGTTTACCAATGGGAATACAAGAATAACAAGTAAATGTGGCCTTCAATGCAGGTCATACTTCTATGAAGCTGTGGTAACTCTGCACACAAGTGTGTTGCATATTTGAATGATGTAACAAAATGCCATAAAAGTCATTGCTGTCGGATGCACATTTCTACATGATTCTGATGGTAAACTGCACTTATTTTTGCAGTTTTAATATGTTATATATGTTGGAGTAATGGAATGCAAACTAAAGTACAGCTAACAAAAATTATATGTATATTTTACTATCCACTATATAAGAGTAATGAAGTCAAAACAAAATGCTGGAAGTAAAAAGACAGGGAGTCCTATGATAACACATTTTTATATGCAGCAACCTTCAAATGGGACCTGGACATGTCAAAGTGGTTGGCTTGAACACATGTCCACATGTAGAAATCAATGTATTCTGAACTCTATATTCAAGAGTCTCAGGATGTTACGCCTTACCTCTCTGTGGTTAAAAAATAGTTAAATTTATTAGTGTTGTTAAAGCTGGAGTATTTATATTTATTAGTAACTATACTTGATGGCGTGAAAAATCCGAAAGCGTTCAACAAAGCATACTTAGTAGCATAAATAACATATAGAAATATCTTCAGTCCGTTTTATCCTGCTGTTGTTTTTTAAGTAATTTTCATGTATAGATTGCTTTTTCAGTGGTTTGTGAAGTTAATATCCATCTTCCTAACTTTGGCTTTGCATTTATTTCATCTGTTAGTTTTGTTTATTGCATTAATATGCTGGGTTAAATATAAGTAAATGCAAGAAGATCACTGATTTATTGTTGTGGCAGGGTACATTTTTTTACAGTAGTTGCCATTATCTTAAGACTTTCCTAACTGTTCTATTTTGCAAGGATCACACATAAAAATGGTTCGACTTTACTTTATCGAATTACCACAACACCGTTGTGCGAGATGAGAACATCAAACGTTTAGAAGAACAAGAGTGCACAACACTGGAATTTAGAAGGTTGAACTTGGTGTATATTTTGAATGGAGACTGCAATACAGTCAGTATTGAGAAGTCTACCCTTATCCTCACTGTAGTGCGATCTTGGACTTTGTATATATAATTTGCAGGGGATGTGGGGGGGCACAGCCCTACTGCAGAACCGTAAAAAAAAATGAGTTATACCTGAAAATTAAATATATATATATATATATATATATATATATATATATATATATATATATATATACATACACACCAATACCAAGATCGCACTACAGTGAGGATAATGGTAGATTTTGCAATCCTTACTGCACCGTGATCTCCGTTCAAAATATACACCCAGTTCAGTCTTCTGTTTTCCCATGTTGTGCACTCTCATTCTTTTAAACGTTCGATGTTCTCATCTTGCTGATTTTTGTTTTGGTGTTGTGGTAATTCAATAAAGTAAAGTAGATCCATAAAAATATGTATTTGTAGAATATCCAAGCATAGAATAGCAAAAGCTAATTGTATGGCAAATTAGTTATGTACACACATTGTTGACTATAAACCAATGTAAATGAATCTGAAGTATTCAATACTGAGGAGTATGTTAGAGGGGCCTAGAGGTGGAAGTTATACTGTGTCATAATTCTAACTAATCCTTTTAAAAATCTTTTACTCCTCATTTTATTTTGCTTTTTATTTATTATTTTTGAAGAGATTTATTACTTTTGAATTTAAGATTACTTGAGATTGCACACAGCAGTTTGTAAATATTGTTTATAGAACCTTAAAGATTTTATAGGCCTAAGTTGTAAGCAGTAAGCATTTTTTTCCTCATAAGTACTCTGACCTGCCTGGGAATGTAATGTTGATATGTTTTTGTGTATGCCAGAGCATATTTCATGTGTGTGTTCCATCCATTACTGTTTTTCTTTTTTTTTTTAGCAAGTTAGTTTTGCTCCACCCATACTAGAATGGCCTTCTGACTTCAGGTTTCTGGTTTTATCACTTGATAGATAAACAAACTCAAAGAAGTTTCTAACCAACAAGATATTTGTTCTTAAGAACCTTGGTTACCATGACAGGCTGGAAACCTGGTTTTATACTCTTTGTCTGATGGATTCCTGAGGGGTGATTTGTGCCTTATTTACTGTGCCTTTAGGTATCTGGTGATCCACGATATCCCAGATCTCAGTAAATCAAACAGTACAGCCAACACTAGAAGAAGGACCTGAGCGTTCATCAGCAGGCAAAACAGGGCACGATCTAGCAAGAGATTCATCATCCAGTACCTATCTCTTCCCTGAAATAAGCTTTCTCAGTCGGTTAAGTGTTGTGATTCAGTGTCTTCCTTCAAATTAAATCAGGATAATTGGATGGGTACTTTCAAATTTCCCCCAGGACTTACTGGCATCTCCCTTCTTGAGAAAGGAGCTAAAGCCTGAGGATATGTATTGGGGAAGTGTACGTGGTCATTATACTAAAACAGGCAAGAAAGTCTTATGAATCCTTCTCTTCCTGTTGTCTTGCCACTCGTAACTGTGAAGTTCAGTGTCCCCTCATTAACCAGGGAGGCAGTGGGACTACTGTTGTCTTCACCCAGAGAGTTGTAGAGTGGCATTTTTGCTTACTTTAATATGACTCAGGAAGAATGGATTGTGCATTGACAGTAAGCTATAGCAAAGTGGCACACAAATGACCATGTGTACTTGGTGACAATCTTGTCTTTGCAATGGTAAGACCTGTGCACTCAGGTTAAGGCCTATTTCTGTCCCATATCTTTTGCTAGGGAGTTCAGAGTCCATTTACCTTGGAACTACTCCCTTGAGTGAAAACAGGTGCTGGCCACACCATCACACCCCCCCTCAAGTTTTCTCATTGGTGAAGTCTGCTGTTCAAACCAAGGTCCCCCAGACAGCAATCAGGGCTCCACTCCTCTGTGCCCCAGAACCAGCAACTGCATTTAATTTATTTAGAAAATGATTAAAAAGTGCACTTGTTGTCTTCAGGTTGAATAGGCAAGATAAAGATTGTGCCATCAAGTCTCAACACAGTTTAGTTTTTCACATATTTTCTTTTCTTTTTCCTTTTTTTTTTTTTCTTTTCTTTTCCAGGTTAGTCACATTAGGCATGACCTGTTTTCAGGGGAGTCACAAGGTGGTACTTAGATTAAGCAAAATTTGATAAGGATACCAGGGAAATTTACATTCTCATTTTTAAACAAGTGCCACAGGATATTTTACATCACTGAGCTAACGTCAACTCGGGCATATGGAGCGTCAGGTTAGCACCTCAGGAGTGCAGCATGTCCTTTACGTAGCATTAGGCTGTGCAGCACCTTCCGTGGAACTAGAAACCACAACTTTTTGGTCTTCCACTAACACTGATTTTATTTTGTTATTGGCAGTATATAAAGACTAGGAGGAAGCCGCAAAACAAGCATGAGAATAAAAGAAAACATACAGTTCTGTTCTTGTGCTGATTATTGAATAAAGTCTAAAAGTTATTGTTGAGGTTCCATCAGCAGAGTACCGCACCACTGTATGATCTGCTAAAATCTTACTTATGTGGATGGCAAATCAGCTTACTAAATGCGGCTTTGCTGACCCATGCTTCTGAAACAAAATAATTCAGCTGAACACAATAAAAACGGCCTTTATTGAGAAAAAGACTGTTATTACCTAAACTTAGGAGCTCCTCTTGATTTCTTATACCATTACCGGCTACTTTAATTTAATCAGCTTTAGTTTTATTGCATCTCAGTGAAAGGAAAAGTAACCCTGAGTCAAACAGAGGAAACGCAAAAATTGCCCTGAAATAAAGCTCTTTACTCCAGTTTTGGCAAAAGTAACTGTCACTCACTCTGAAAATTTTACCAACAGAGAGTTCATGCTAGCCTGAATCCACAAGGAGGTGCAAAAGCAAAACCTATGTTGGCCTAATAAAAGGTATTGTATCACATGTGTGTTACAATGCCTTTGTATTTTCTGTCAGTGGACTAACAGAGCATTTTTTTTTTTTTAAATGTTTAGCATATCCAATACTGCACCTAAGTAATAGCGGGAGTAATTAAATAGGTTAAGATGCCTCCACTGGAACAGTTATGTAATAATGTCAGACAGTGCATTGATTTCTGTTAAAAACATAACCTATATGTCAAATGTAACAGTCTTACTGGAAATGCTGGGTACTTTAGGTCATTTGGTTCCTTCTGTTTTATAAAATATGGTCTCCTTTTGAACCAGGATAGAATCATGCTTACAGACAAGCGTGATGGCTGGAATAGTAATATTGCCAACTAGCCAGCGATGGTCTCTTTCTTTCTCAGGATTTGTTTTCTGTTTATACTGGGGAAAACTGTGGTGGAGTGGAATTTTTGTTTATCATATTGATCATATCTGATTTGGGCTTCTAATGAAGCCAAAATTATTTAAAAATTTTTTATCTATATATTTGTTTATTTGGCAGATACACTAGTGGCTGTGATAAAGACCTGTTTTTGCCAAAAGACCACAACGTAGGTCGTGAGCAATTTTTCAAAGTACTGAGATAAAAACTGGAGGATGAATATTTAAGATGCTGTTAGCAACCAGCACATAAAGTAAATTTTAAATACAGTTGATTACAGATGATGTAAAAAAAAAATCACAGTATGACCAATCAGGATGCAGAATAAAATGAAACTGTTGTCTGAAACTGCTACTAACAAATCACAACAGCCAAGTAGCTCAGAATCTATGTCTTGAGTGTAGGTCTGTAAGTCTAATGCAATTCTGATACTGCACTACGGGGTTACAATAAAGTCTGTGCAGATTTATGGGAGAGACTTTGACATGCTTCAAAAGAAATGTAGTTTTGGAATGCAAAATCAGAGGAAAAGGGATTAGCAAAGTATCTTACGGCTGAAGGAAGAGAGTTCCAGTAACAGAATAGACTGAACATCATCAGGCTTGCGTGACTTTAGTAATATAATTATTATTATAATAATATACCCTTGCTGTGCATTTTATGGGAGGAAAACATACTTTATAGGCTTGGATGTAATCTTAGTAATATAACATCAGCAGTGATGCTTGGGGCAGTCCCCAAGCCTTTCTTTAATTTTAGAAAACTAATGTTTTGCTGTCCAGATGCTTTCAAAACCTATTTCCTTTTGAACTACTGAACCTCCCTCCATTTAATCAACTGAAAATACCTTGGCATTCTGCCTTTGCAAGCCAGGGCAGCTCTGATTTTTAAGTATTTTTTTTTATCTGGCCACTTTCCAAAGTGATTCATTTACAGTGAACAATATCAGTTTCCTTTGAAAGTGGTGTTAATGTTTCTGCCTACTGTACTGTATTTCATTTTTTATGTCCACATTTGTATATGTCTTTGTGGGAGGGTAGGGTGTACATAGAAAAATGTAGATGTAAGTGCATGTACTAATTAAATATATATGCATATGTACATAAAGTGTATAAGGCCTTGAGTGCAATTCAGATTTAAGTAAAATAAACTGGGAATAATTTGCAATTATATTTTTCTTGGTCTGTTTCCAACATGAGGGAAAGTTAATTCCTCCAATGGAATCTATACAAAATAACTTTGTTCTATAAACTATTTGCTTTGGGGAGGGTCACGTTAATAGCAAGGTGAGCAAACTACTCAGTTCTTCCCTGGCTTGGCTGTCCCCAAACAAAACATCTTCTGGGAATCCCAGGCATTCTATTGCAAGCTGAGGTATATGCTACACCCAGAATTTCCTGGGCTTACCTCAAGGCCTCTTGATAGTGGATCATGGATGGTGTATTTCTTGTGAGAGGCACCCAGGGGAAAATCTTATGTGCTCACACCACTGGTTTCTCCCAAAGCTAAGGAGTTGTAGCTTCATTCTTGGACCCTCCCAAGTTGCCTGGTTCCTCAGGTCGTGCTATAAAACAAATCCAGCTACTCTGTGGTGGAACCTTATGTCTGATACTTTTATCCATGATCACATTGGTGTGATCATTGCATAAAGCTTGTGAGCATAGGTAATGATGGGGTATAGAATGACTTATAAACTGAGATCTGTGTCCTATGAAAGAACTCTCCTTTTTACAATTCTCCATTATGACTTTATTTAACAGCAAATGATCCTTTGTTCCATATGACTTTCTTTTGTTACCCTTTTGATGTTGTTTGTGTTTCACTGTCGCAGTTATTATATTTGGGAAATCCTGCTGGCAGGTTGCCCTCAGTCGGCCTGAATTCCAAAGTCTTGGCCCTGACATCAGGTCATCAGGGGTATAAAAGATGCAGCCGATGCCATTTTCTTCAGTCTTTCTTGCCGTGTGGTGCCCGAAGCAGAAGCAATTGGCAAGTGCCGGTCGGCCGACTCCTGAGATTTTCGTGTTCATGTGTCAGACTGAAGGCTTCATTAAAGCTAAGTACCCCATTGGGGAAACTTTTTTCTTCCTCCAGACCGATGTCAGAAAAAGTTATTAATTGTATTTCTTGTGGAAAGTATTTCTTGTGGAAAGCAAATACCTCATAAGGACTTTCATTCTTACTGTATTCCTTACCTAGGCCCTGACCACGACGTTTCAAGTTGTCAGTTTTGTGCTAGATTTAACCAACGCACTATTAAGCATCGGTGTGATTTTGCATTAAGCTATTTTGGATGCAGATTTGATTATAAAATGTCATCGGATAGCCATCCGACTACCGAAGTTCACAAAAAACACAAAGAAAAAGACAGGCAACCGAGCCCCAAAACCGATGACGAAGCTTCTCCTAAGCCAGTCGCTAGTTTGCTGGTTCTCAGTGAGGCGCTTTCACAGCCCCTGATGCCCGCTACTGTAGAGTGGCAGGCCACTACCGACTCCCATGTGGAGTCGGCTATGCTGTTGGAAACTCAAGGTATTGGAGCCTCGGAGACTATTCCCTCAGATGGGTCCGAAGCCGCTGAGCAGGCACCGGCTTCTGAGGGTGTATTCAGACCTAAACAATTGTACATTAAACCGACTTCAGCTTCAAAGGCAAAGACTAAAGCACCTTTAAATACAAAGAAACAAACTCAACAGCCACATGGACAGGCCTTCATGCCCAAAAAACAGATGCTCAAAATGGCCGAAGACTTGATTAACCTTGATCAGGGGTTCCCATCCCCCTCCTGATAAGAGGCCTAGGCAAGAGACAGACTACGAATCTTCAGATCAGGTTTCTATTTCTTCTGATTCCTCTTCTGATCAGGAATATTTACTTCCCCCCTATGAGGATTCTGATGCTGAAGAATCTATTCCTTCAGCTTCTCCTCCTGAGGACTATTCTTTTAGAGAAACCTTGCATACTATGAGGGAACATTTCCACTGGGAGAGCCAAGATTTTTCAGAATCTAAAAAGAGGTTCAGGGACTTCCTTTTACTACCTCAACACAGGCCTCTAGCTATTCCACCTGTGTTAGACATTGCAGATGATGTGTTTTCAGAGTCTAGTCTGACCCCTGACTCCTTACCTCCAGCTCCTGTTAAGCCTGACAGATATTACAGGGTTCCTGACTCTCATAAATTCCTTTTCAAAACCCCTGCTGCAGACCCAGAAACTATTTCAGGGTCCCAAAGGGGTTAAGGCTTCCACTGCAAAAAACCCTACCCCCTCTGACAGAGATTCAAGGGCACTGGATAGATGGGGAAAAAAGGTTTACACATCTGCTACCTTGGCTATAAGGGCCTTAAACTGCCAGTTTCATATGCTCAAATATCAACAATATGTCATGACATTGCTTAAACAGAAAATGTTGGTAATTTCTGAATGTGCAGAAAACAAAGAAATGTAGGATTTATTGCATGCAGCTGAACAAGTTGGAAAGCATACTTTGCAATGTGGTTTTGATTCTCTGGAGGCCTCTTGCAGGGCCGCAGTTACAGGTACTGTAATTAGGAGGCATGCTTGGTTGAAGGAACAAAATCTGCCTGATCATGTCAAAGTTAAATTATTAGATGCACCGTTACAGCATGATACCTTGTTTGGTGTTAAGGCAGAAGAGGTGATGTTCATCATGTTACACTGTTGCAGTCATCACACTTGGGTTATCCTGCCATCAGGCAGGCCCGCAGTCGGCCAGAGTTCCAAAGTCTTGGTCTGGAGTTGGTTGCTGTCACTTCTTCCCTGATGTCAGTGCGCCAGGGGTATATAAGATGCATCTGATGCCATTTTCTTCAGTCTTTCTTGCCGCGAGGTGCCCGAAGCAGAAGCAGTTCGCAAGTGCCGGTCAGCCGACTACTGAGATTTTCAAAGTTGAATTTCAGATCCGAAGTCTTCAATAAAGCTAAGTACCCCATTGGGGAAACTTTTTTTTTTGCCTCAGACCGATGTCAGAAAAAGTTAATAATTGTATTCCTTGTGGGAAGCAAATACCTCATAAGGACTTCCACTCATACTGTATACCATGCCTAGGCCTTGATCACGACGTCACTAGTTGTCGGTTGTGTGCTAGATTTAACAAACGTACTATAAAAAGACGTTTTGATTTTGCTTTGCATTACTTTGGCCGAAGGTTCAATTATACTATGCCGTCGGATCAACCGATGACCACAATTACGAAAAAATGCAAAGACAAGGATAAAGACAGGCATCCGAGGTCCAAAACCGACAAAACCTCTTCTAGGCCAGTCGCCGGTTCTCAGTGAGGCGCTTTCGCAGCCCCTGACACCCGCTACCTCAAAGCCGCAGGCCGCTTCCGACTCCCACGTGGAGACAACTAGGACTCTGGAAACTCAAGGTATTGGGCCTACGGAAACTAATCGCTCAGATGGGTCCGGAGCCGCTGAGCAGGCACCGGCTTCTGAGGGTGTTTTCAGACCTTCACAACTTACCATTAAGTCAACAGCCAAAAATAAGGTACCATTAAAGACAAAGAAGCAAGTACAGCATTCTCCTGGACAGTCCTCCATGCCTAAGAAACAGATGCTGGCCGAAGACCTCATTACTCTAATCAGGGGTTCCCATCCCCCTCCTGAGAAAAGGCCTAGGCAGGATACAGACTATGACTTCTCTGATCAGGTTTCCATTTCTTCTGATTCCTCTTCAGACCAGGGATACTCTTTACCCCCCTATGTTGACTCTGATGCTGAGGAATCTATCCCTTCAGCCTCTCCTCCTGAGGATTACTCTTTTGGGGAAACTTTACATACCGTGAGGGAACATTTCCATTGGGAAAGTCAGGAATACTCAGAATCCAAGAAAAGGCTCAGGAATTTCCTCTTATTGCCTCAGCACAGGCCCCTGGCTATTCCGCCTGTACTAGACATTGTGGATGATGTGTTCTCTGAATCCAGCTTATCTCCTGACTCTTTGCCCCCTGCTCCAGCCAAGCCAGATATGTATTGTAGAGTCCCTGACTCTCACAAGTTTCTTATTTCCCAGGGTCCAAAAGGGGTTAAGGCTTCCATTGCAAAAAATCCAGTACCCTCTGACAAAGATTCCAGAGCTTTGGATAGATGGGGGAAGAAAGTATACACGTCTGCAACTTTAGCAGTAAGAGCTTTAAATTGCCAGTTTCACATGCTTAAGTAACAACAATATTTAATGGCTCAGTTAAAACAGAAAATGCTTGCTAGCTCAGAAGCTCCTGATTGTAAAGAAATGCAGGATTTATTGCATGCAGTTGAAGAGGTGGGAAAACATACTCTGCAATGTGGTTTTGATTCTTTAGAGGCCTCTTGCAGAGTCGCAGTTACAGGTTCTGTTATTCATAGACATGCTTGGTTAAAAGAACAGAGTTTACCTGAACATGTTAAGGCAAAGTTATTGGATGCTCCTTTACAGCATGATACCTTGTTTGGTGTTAAGGCAGAAGAGGTGTTAAAGAAAATGGAGGATAAAGCTAAATCTATGTAAACAGTCAAGGATTTCTTACAGGTACAGCCACCTCGGTTTAGCAGAAATTGGCCAACAAAAAATTGGTCCTTTCCAGTGTCAGACAGGCCACAGAGAGGCAGATACAGACGTCCAAGAGGCAGATCTCAACCCCAAGTCTCAAACAGACAATGACAGTGGGGCACCTCAACCCCAAAAGGAGGTGAGGACAAGTCTCAACCTTACAGGAAACAGTCACAATGACTTTCCTTTGCGTACGCCAAGCACGTCCCTTGTGGAAGCCCCCTTAGGGGGAAAACTAGCACTTTTTTTTCAAAACTGGCAAACAATCACCCAAGACAAATGGGTCCTGAATATTGTGTGTCAAGGTTACAGATTCCACTTCCATACCTTACCAAAGCTAAAAGGAATGCCAGACCTGCCACAAAATCAATGGGCAGAGGCACAAAAACAAATTTCAGCCCTCATGGACATGAGAGCTATACAAAAAGTACCACAACAGGAACAAGGACAAGGATTTTACTCAAGACTCTTCCTGGTCCCCAGAAAGGACAAAGCCTGGAGGCCTATACTGGACCTTTCAATTCTGAATACTTAGCTGGATATTCTGAAATTCAAAATGTTGACATTACAGCAGCTTCTTCCCATGCTGGGCAAGAAGTCTTGGCTTGTTACTCTGGACCTCAAGGAGGCATACCTACACGTCCCTATCAGACAAAATTGCAGAAGATACCTCTGATTCAAAGCTGGTACAATGCACTACCAATTCTTTGCACTGCCCTTTGGCTTATCTACTGCGCCCAGGGTCTTCACAAAGTGCCTAGCACCAGTAATTGCATTTTGCAGACAAAAAGGAATTCAAATATATCCATACCTGGACGACTGCCTCATTCAAGCAGAGACAAAGGACATTCTTCTACAGCATCTGGCATTTGTGAAAAGGTTGCTAATTTCTCTAGGGTACACAGTAAATGAAAAGAAGTCAAAACTAGTGCCCTCACAACAGATTACATTCCTGGGTGCCAGCTTAAATACAACGGCCCAGATGGCTTACCTCATGCCAGACAAACAAGTGCAACTAACTCAACATTTTCAACTACTGGCAAAAACGTCCCATCTCCCTGCAAGAAAAATTCTGCAGGCCCTGGGATTCATGGCATCCTGCATACTACTAATACCATATGCCAGACTGCATTTGAGGAAATTACAGTGGTACCTAAAAAGTGTTTGGTATCAACATTCTCACAGTCTAGAAGCAGTAATTCCAATAATTCCCTGCCTACAACAGGAGTTTCGATGGTGGGCACAGGCATGTCACCTAAACAAGGGTCAGCCTTTTACCCAACCCACAGTCAGGCAAACTCTAACAACAGATACTTTGGATTACGCCTGGGGAGCACACATGGCAGGAACATGCATTCAGGGCAAGTGGACCACAGACCAGATGCATCTTCACATCACTCAGAAAGAGATGTTGGCTGTTCAAAATGCTCTAACAGCTTTCAAGGACCTTCTATACCCAGGACAACTATTACTAAACAAAGACAACACCACAGTAATGTGGTACATAAACAAACAAGGGGGCACTCGCTCTTATCCCCTATGCAGGCAAGCCATGACCTTGTGGAACACAGCTTTAACGTACCAAGTTCACCTGCAAGCACAATTCCTGCCAGGAAAGAAAAATACACTGGCAAACGACCTAAGCAGAAATATCATGGACCCTCACGAATGTAAATTGAACCCACAAATCTTCAGCATGATAACACAAAAATGTGGATGCCCAGACATAGATCTTTTTGCCTCCCCTCTGAATTGCCAACTACAAAAATTCTGCACAAGGGCTTATCACAAATAAGCATGGAAAGTGGATGCTCTTCTGTTCAGCTGGAAAAACCTAAAAGCCTATGTCTTCCTACCACTGCCTCTCCTTTCAAAGGTACTCCTAAAAGCCAGACAAGAAAAACCACAGATGATCCTGATTGCTCCAGACTGGCCATGCCAGCACTGGTACCCTATTTTAAGGAACTTGGCTCAGGGCCCACCATGGATTTTGCCCCAAATTCCACACCTTCTGACTCAACAAAACAATCAGATCCTGCACGGTCAGCTCAAAACCCTAAACCTGGCTGCATGGCAGATACTTTAGTCAAACAGGCAACACCTCTCTCTAAAGCTGTTATGGATGTCATTTTGGAGGCCAGGAGGCCAAGCACCAGGAAAGCTTACTCAGAAAAATGGAAGAGATTCTGTGCCTGGAACCAGGCTCACAGCCTTGACCCTCTTGTTCCAAACATCCCTCAGATTTTACAATACTTAACTGAGATGCTGGACAGAGGCCTATCCTTTTCATCAATTAAGATTCACGCCTCTGCCATTTCTGCACATTACAACATGGATCCTCCTTTATTCTCTCATCCCTTGCTAAAGCAGTACCTCAGAGGGGCTAAAAACATAAGACCGCCCCGGAGAGCACCAACACCAACTTGGGACCTCAATTTCGTTTTGGAAAAACTGACCCTACCACCTTTTGAGCCAGCCAATACAGCCCATCTAAAATTTTTATCATGGAAAACAGCTCTGCTCCTGGCAGTAACTTCAGCACGAAGAGTCTCAGAGCTACAGGCATTAATGGCAGTGGAACCTTTTATAATTTTTCATCAGGATAGGGTATCTTTAAGGACAAACCCTACCTTCATGCCAAATGTGGTATCTAGTGTGGCTCTTAACCAAACCATCCATTTGCCTACTTTTTTATCCAAACCCCCAAAATAAAGGGGAGAAACTTCTGCATTCTTTAGACATACACAGGCAGCTATGCTTCTACTTGGACAAAACAAAAGCTTTCAGGAAAACTGATCAACTGTTTGTAGCATATGCTGCAGGATCACAATGCAAAGCTATCTCAAAGCAGACTATATCCAAATGGATAGGACACTGTGTTCGGTACTGCTACACACAGCATGGAAAATCAGTCCCTAATAACATTAGGCCTCATTCCACCAGGGCAACAGCCCCTTCAGCAGCCTTTCTCAGAGGAGTACCTACCAAAAAAATTTTGGAGGCTGCAACTTGGAGTTCAGTGCACACCTTCACCAAACATTACCACCTGCCTCTTTACTCTAAATCCAGAGCAGGATTTGCCACTGCAGTTCTGCAGGGCCTCTTAGCCAATCCTAACTCTTTATAGACCAGCCATCCAAACTTAGCTTTGGGATTCAACCCAAGTGTGATGACTGCAGCAGTGTAACACAATGAACATAGTACAGTTTTGTACCTACCATAAATGTAGATGTTCGAGTGTTCACACTGCTGCAGTCCAGGTTACCCTCCCTCCATTTGTCTGAACTAGCTGGACTTATCTATACCCTTCTATCCTATACAACCTTTGGGGTGTATTTGCTGGTATCTGAAGGTATTGTTTTTATTTTATATGTATATTTTTGATTAGCAATATGTATTGCCTACCCACTTGGGGGCACCTAACATCTGGGGCAAGTAAAACTGAAGAAAATGGCATCGGATGCATCTTGTATACCCCTGGCGCACTGACGTCAGATAAGAAGCGACAGCAACTGACACCGGACCAAGACTTTGGAACTCTGGCCGACTGCGGGCCTGCCTGATGGCAGGATAACCCAAGTGTGATGACTGCAGCAGTGTGAACACTCGAACATCTACATTTATGGTAGGTACAAAACTGTACTTTAAAGAAAATGGAGGACAAAGCTAAGTCTATGCAAACTGTCAAAGATTTTTTACAAGTACAGCCACCTAGGTTTAGCAGACACTGGCCTACAAAGAATTGGTCCTTTCCAGTGTCAGACAGACCTCAAAGTGGCAGATCCAGACGCCCTAGAGGCAGATCCCAGCCGCAAGATTCATACAGGCCTCAGCAATGGGGTGCTTCTACCTCCAAAAGTGGAGAAGACCAATCTTGACCATACAGGAAACAGCCCCAATGACTTCCCCCTGCCTGCACCAAGCACTTATCTCCTAGCAGCACCCTTAGGGGGAAAAATAGCGCTTTTTTCTCAAAACTGGCACATTATAACCCAGGACAAATGGGTTCTAAACATAGTGTCACAAGGCTACAAGTTTCACTTCCATACCCTGCCAAAGGCAAACGGTTGGTAAGATCTACCAAAAAATCAGTGGGCAGAGGCTCAAAAACAAGTCTCATCCCTCGTGGATATGGGGGCTATTCAACAAGTGCCACAGTAAGAGCAAGGACAAGGATTTTACTCAAGACTGTTCTTGGTACCCAGAAAGGACAAAGCATGGAGACCAATACTTGACCTATCTATTCTAAACACTTATCTGGATATACCAAAATTCAAGATGTTGACCTTGCAGCAGCTTCTGCCCATGCTGGGCAAAAAGGCTTGGCTTGTGACTTTAGACCTAAAAGAGGCATACCTGCATGTCCCAATCAGGCAGTCATGCAGAAGATACCTCAGATTCAAGGCTGGCTCAGTGCATTACCAAGTCTCTGCACTGCCCTTTGGCTTATCTACTGCTCCCAGGGTCAAAAAGTGCCTGGCACCAGTAATCACTTTCTGCAGACAAAGGGGAATACAAATGTATCCTTACTTGGATGACTGCCTCATTCAAGCAGAGAACAAGGACATTCTACTACAGCATCTGGCATTTGTGAAAAGACTTTTAACATGCCTAGGGTACACAGTCAACGAAAAGAAATCAAAACTAGTACCCTCTCAAGAGATAATATTCCTGGGTGCAAGCTTAAATACAACTGTCCAGATGGCTTATCTCAGGCCAGACAAACAAAGGCACTGACTACCTGTTTCAAAGGATTGGCAACAAAGGCCCAGTTATCTGCAAGGAAAATTCTGCAGGCTTTGGGCTTCATGGCATCCTGCATCCTACTAATTCCATATGGAAGACTGCATATGAGGAAACTTCAATGGTACCTAAAAAGTGTCTGGACTCAACATTGCCACAGCCTGGAAACAATGATTACTCTCATTCCCTGCCTGCAACAGGAGTTTCGATGGTGGGCCAAGGCTTGTCACCAAAACAAGGGAAAGCCATTCTCACTACCCCCAGCCAGGCAGCACCTAACAACGGATGCATCAGATTATACCTGCATGGGACCTCAATTATGTCTTGGAAAAGCTCACCCTATCTCCTTTTGAGCCAACTGCTACTGCTGATATAAAGTTCTTATCTTGGAAAACAGCTCTGCTCCTAGCAGTAACCTAGGCAAGACGAGTGTCAGAGCTACAGGCTCTCATGGCTGTGGAACCTTTTATCATTTTTTATCCAGACAGGGTCTCGGAGGACAAACCCAACATTTATGCCTAAGGTGGTGTGCAGTGTAGCCCTTAACCAAACTATTCATTTGACAACTTTTTATCCAAATCCACAGAACAAGGGGGAGAGAATTCTGCATTCTTTGAACGTAGACTGACAACTTAGATTTTATTTGGACAAAACTAAAGTGTTCAGGAAGACAGAGCAATTACTAGTGAAATATGCTGCAGGATTACAAGGAAAGGCTATCTCCAAGCAGACTGTTTCAAAGTGGATAGGCCACTGCATTCGTTTCTGCTACTCGCAGCATGGCAAGCCAGTGTCTATGGGCATTAGGCCACATTCAACCATAGCTGCAGCCACTTCAGCAGCCTTTCTCAGGGGAGTACCAACTAAAGACATTTTAGAGGCTGCTACTTGGAGTTCAGTGCACACCTTCACAAAGCATTACCATCTGCCACTTTACTCTAAATCCAGGGCAAGCTTTGCCTCTGCAGTTCTGCAGGGCCTCATAGCCACTCCTAATTTAGCTCCAGCCCCCCAACCATAGCTTTGAGACTCTATTCAAATGTAATGACTGCGACAGTGAAACACGAAGAACATAGTACAGTTGTGTACACTTATCATAAATGTAGATGTTCGAGTGTATTCACTGTTGCAGTCCAGGTTACCCACCCGCCATCCTCCTTATTTCTGCTGGAACTTATTTTTACTTCTCTGATCTATACAACCTATGTGGTGTATTTGCTTGTAGATGAAGGTAAAGTTTATTTTGGTGCATGTATGTTTTATATATACACAGATACATAAATTTTGGATACCCTTTTGGGGGCACCTGACATCTGGGGCAAGAAAAACTGAAGAAAATGGCTTCGGCTGCATCTTTTATACCCCTGATGACCTGACGTCAGGGAAGGGGTGACAGCGGCTGATGCATGACCCAAGACTTTGGAATTCAGGCTGACTGAGGGCAACCTGCCAGCAGGATTACCCAAATGTAATGACTGCAACAGTGAATACACTCGAACATCTACATTTATGGTAAGTGTACAGAACTGTACTTTCTATTGCCATGATTGAGTTTTCTTCTAAGTGACTGTAAACTCTATTGGCATCAATTCCAGCATTTAGTTTTATACATCACTGGAAGGCAAGTTATTGATCTATAATTTTTAGGATATCTTGTAGGTTCACTCTGTAGGAGAAGTATCATTTTTTCCTGCTAACTAGATTGGCATCTGTTCAAGGTGCACATATAAATGGTTCTTACTCTGGGCTAAATCCTCAAGTAAAGATGTTAATACTTTTAGCGAGAAGTTAGGAACTACATCTGGGCCTGTTTTTTTAGGAGCTTTTCTTAATTTTCTTTACATTTCTGTGGCCGTTACTTCATCTAGTTCCGTATCCTGTACATTTGAACTTGTTATTCTCTCTTACTTCTTCTATCCATTCAGCATCTTTGTTATGTTCCACAAGAACTTTATAGATATTAGATATTTTTACGAAAATGACATTTGTTTATTGGGAAACTCAGACTGGGCATAGGCTCATTTTCAGCAATAAACTTTTTTGAGTCATCAATAATTGCTTGTTTTGTACTTTTCCTTTATCTCCATATCTTCTAAGTTTTTCTTCCTGTGTTACTATCTTTAGATTATTATTTGCAATGGTCTAGGATAGGTCCTGGTCTGTTATGATACTGCTCATTGCTTTTATCACATTTGTCTTTCTGAGTATTTTTGAACTGTTTCCTCTTCTGTACTCTTCAAACAGTGAAACTTCATATCTTAATTGCTTTATACTTTTCCATATTTGATATTTCCACTGGTATTTGATTTCTCCCCTTCATTTCCCTTACTACCCTGTGTTTTCTGGTAAGACGTTATCTGTTATTAATTTGGCTGCACGGTAATATATCCTATTTCCTTCTGTTATATCCCATGAATTTCTATGAACAGTCTTAATTACTGTGTCCCATTTGTTTTATCAGACATTTTGGGTCTTATTGATTTTCTGTAGTCTATTTCTTTGATTAATCTTAATATGTCTGGCCATCTCTATTAAATCAAGCAACTCCTCCTTTAGATCATTTTCTTCTAAACTAAGGGCACATTATTTGTTCTCTGTTTTCTGCAGGCATTCTACAGAAAGTTCCAGAACATCTTCTGTGACATACTCTTCAGCTTCATCCTGTCATCCATTGCTCTTTTAAATGAGAACTCACTGGCCTGTCACTCTACAACATTGATTGTGTCAGAGTTGCCACAGTTTCTTGTTCCTTCCATTGTTGTGCAACTCCATCTTGTGTCAGAGTTGCCACAGTTTCCTGTTCCTTCCATTGTTGTGCAACTCCAACTGAACTTTTGTACTAGTTTCCTACTGAAGGCTCCAGAGTATCTTCTTACGGCCACTAATCAGATGTTTCCTGCTCCACTGGTTTCTTCTTACTTTGGGGACTCATTGTTCTATCATGCTGTGATGTTATCAGAGTTAGATTTCTGCACTGAATGCTTTACTTCACAGGTAATCCATAACTTCAATTTCTATTTTATTTAACTTCTCCATTACTAATCCTCTTTTCTACACCCCCCTTTATTTTCTTATTATCTGTATTGTAAAATTTTCCATATCCAGATGCCTTTGCCTGTATTTGTCTTCAAATATCTTTGGTGCTGCTTTTTTGTATTAATTACTTTTGATTTCTCCTTTGCATAAACATTGCGCCATATTACATCTCTTTTTCTTCCCCAGGTCCATATTTCTTCAGATGATTTTCGCTCCTCTTTTTTTTCCTCCTTCCTTGGGAGACTCACTGTTCCATCGTGCTGTGACATAACCTGTATTAGACTTTCTGCACTAAATCCTTCACTTTTGAGTGTTCCATAACCTCAACCTCTACTTTTACTAATATTCTGTTTTACGTTACCCCTTTCTGATCTAATTTTCCATGTCTGGGTGCCTTTGCTTGCATTTCTCTTCAGATGTCTTTGGAGCTGTTTTTTTTTTTTTTTTTATTTTAATTTAGCTTTCTCCTTCATGTAAATATTTCACCATATCAAATCTTTTTTTCTTTCTCATGTAGATGTTTCTTTTTTATACCTTGCAAATACCACCAGATTTTGTTCTTTATATTTTTGCATTTTCACAGTCACTTCTTTTCCAAATGGCCGAATGTTTCTTGGTTTATATAATGTTTTTCATGTGTCTGTTGTAATGATGAATACAAATTTGCATTTAAATTTTTTGACAATTTTTCTTGTGTAAGTATTTTTCTTTCCTCTAATTTATCTCTTATTTTTTGTATATAGTCTGGCTGGAAATTCTGTGCTTCTTGCATAATAGTAACAATACATAATTTCTTTCTTATCTTCAATAGTCCAGTCTGTCATCCTTATGGCTCTTTTTTGGCCTGTTAGTTTTTGTAGGTTTTTTTTAGACTTCAACTTCTTTCTACAGCAAGGGGTGCCATCATCTCCCTGAGCCTGGCCTAATCCCATTGCAGGAATATTTCTGTGTCTTGAAGATTCTACACTCTCTCATTTTTCCCATTCCTAGCATCAGTGTGCCTACCAGGACTGGACACTTTTTTGTTTGTCTTGGGACTTGGGCAAACAGCTGCCTTTTTTTTATTTTTAACCTACTTCTGTCCATGATGTATGCCATATAAAATACAATCTAGTCTTGGAAGCTAAAAGTTTTTAGCTAACTCTTCCTGTTTCGTTGGTAAATGAGATCACTTTAGTCTGTAGCCTGTTATGAGCTTCTGTTAAGGTAGGATTGTCACACTACTCTTTCTTAAACTCATGTGAATATTTTAAGCTTCTCACATCCTTGTCCCCTTTAAGCTCAGATTAATTCTTCTTCTTTTTCTTTCAGCTTTTCCCATTTAGGGGTCACCACAGCGGATCATCTGTCCGCTGATGATTGGCAGTGGAGTTGCCAGCCCAACCTTACACAGAAGACACACACACACACACACACACACACACAGGGACAATTTTTAGTGTGTCCAGTCCACCTACTGCATGTCTTTGGGATGTGGGAGGAAACCGGAGCAACCTGAGGAAACCCACGTGACCACAGGCAGGACATGCAGACTCCACATAGAAGGCACCCCAGCCGAGAATCGAACCAGAGAACCTCTTGCTGTGAGGTGGCAATGCTAACTGCTGCACCACCGTGGCCGCCCTAAACTCAGATTCATTCTGATTTTAACTATTCCATCCTTGAACTGATAAAATATTTTCTGTTTTTTCTATGATTATGGCTGTTTTTTAATAGATATATATATATATATATATATATATATATATATATATGTATATATATATATATATATATATATAATTTTTATTTATTTTTATTTTTTTCAGAGAAGTATAGTCTTTTTTCACCTCGCTATATTTGTGCAATAGTTTCTCTTTGCACCAGTAGTGTAGTTATGTGGGACAAAGGGGGAAGCTGTCACAATCAGCTGTTCCTGATCATTCTTCAGTGCTGTGTGTGGTATAAACTGCAGCAACTGTTTGCTACAATTGAAGTAGTAGTTTGCTACTCTTTAAAAGAAGAAAATATCTCTTTTGCACGTTAAGTGTGCAGACAAGACCTTTTTCTTTTGGTTTTGAGAAGGGCACCAGAGTGTGGGATGGCACCAGGTGCAGAAATAGCTTTCTACTTCTCTAGCATTTACATATACAAGCCCCATTTTTCTCTCACTTTGTTTTACTGTCAGTCTCTAAAGACTTTCTTACTAAGGCTACCATGCTTTGAAAATCAAACATTCCTTGCACTTGTTTCCCATCCACCCATATGTCACATTTTGGGCTGTACTTGAGTATTAACAGTAACTGATTCAGCATAATTTTTAGACACACTGCATAAGAGCATCATTTAATTAACATGCTTTAGCCATTTGTTTAATTTCAAACATTTAAAGCACATTAGATTGTCCAACTTAATTTTAATCATGTCCTCATCTATATATTACCTGTCATTGTCCTTTTAACCTTGAGTGGGTAAATGGGTTCCCTTTTTTCTCCCTTACCCTTAGAACAGTCTTACCAGTTCAAGTATATCTTTGGAGAACTGTTGGTATGAACAGTCCGTATTGTTTGCCAGGATCCACCATTTGTTCTGCACAGGCTAGTATTACTATGACTTGCCATACTTCTTAACCTCTTGCCTAAGAAATCTGGACAAAGCCTGACATAATGGGGGTACAAAAGCCCACAATATGGACAGATTTTAAATATTGCTCTTATAAGCTTAAAATGTTGCTAGACTAAAAAGGTATGTATTAAAATGCAATTTGTAAAGGGTATGAAGTCTGAAACTTAGATGTATGACATTATTTACTAACTTCATTTATCAGATCATCACAGTGATTTGCCAGAAAATCAAAAATATTTGAGGAACAGACAGAAATGTTGAGGCAAAAATCTGGACATTCTGTGAAAATCTCCACAGCTGAGAGGCATGTGGCTTGCTCCTAAGCAAATTGGGAAGGTACAGTTCTCATAAAACTAATTCAAAATGATGAGTGGTTCAGTCCAGAGTGCTGGATTCACCTCTGGTTAAGCCTTTTCCAAGCCAGGTAGAATAAAACAACCGGGCTCATGTGCAGAATAAAACATCTGGGCTCATGTGCAAACTTATTAGCAGTACAGGTCCATGCATGGAATCTTTTAACCTGCACTGCTGAAGCAATCACCATACACCATATCTCTCAACCTAGAAACATCAAACATCTAGACAAAGGCCCATGAAAGTAGGTGCAACTGGCCAAAAATCATGACACTGATTTAACATAAAATGTGCATACATACTCATGCAACCCCAACCACTCCAGTGGAATTGTGGGATACCGCAATGATGATTGAAGTCACTTAATAATAATAAATAATTGCTGACATTTGAATTTTAGACTTCTTATCTCTCAGAAAATACATAATAATGCAAAGCCTGTTATAACAACTATCTGAATTTACAGGAATGATATTTAAAATCGCTCCCTGTTTTTGGGCCTTTGTCCCACCATTATTTTTGGCTTTGTCCAGATTTCTTGCTTTTAGAGACTGAAAGGTATTGGACCGTATGACACACACACACACACACGTATATATGTATATATGTATATATGTATATATATATATATATATATATATATATATATATATATAGATATATATATATATATAGATATATATAGATATATAGATATATACACACACGCATATGCAGAAATGCATACATTTCAGTGTTTGTTTATAAACATAGACATCTAGCTACATGCATGAATGCACACGTGTGCTGATCCAGCAACATAAACACAGGCACGTGTATGGATGTATACATATATATGTGTGTATGCATGTGTATACTGTAAGTACAGGTATGTGGGTGTTTGGGTACACATAAACAGATGTGGAGAGAGCATGCACCTTCTGCAATATCTAGGGCACCTGATAGATGTCTCACAGATCACATAATTAAAAAATATATTTGTTCCTATCAGTCGGCATACCTTTTACCTTTGCCAGTCAAGTATTTCCCAAGCAGCACGTCAATCAATGATCTAACAAAAGCTCGGCTGTACTTTATACCCAGTACCTTGTCAGTATCTGCCGCTAAAAGACAGGAATAAACTTTCCAAGGGATGAAGGGAAGTGCGTGGGCTAGTAACAGAGTAAGTTGTGGGTTCTGGTATCAAGTGATGAGAATGGTTATGCCTGGCTGTAACCACATCACCTGTTGACATACCCACTAATAACAAAGTCCATTTATGTGTCACACGCACCTTTCTGGCTACTAGGAGAACAGCCTCAAAATCACACCATCAAGAACCTTGAAACCAATAAATAGCTGCCAAACTCTCATATTGATTGTTCACAACAACCTTTCTTCCTTAATTTATTTTTTATTTAACTATTTTTATTACTGTAAAGAGAGGCAATAATTTCCACATACACACTGATGTAAATAAAGTACCAGTCAGTTCCCATAACTCAGTTATATCTTGTTGGCAGCAACTCACAGTGTATAATAGCTCAAATACAAAAATGGAAGAATGCCACAAACCAAGAATTACATAACTTCAGATGGCCTCTGGGTCTAAAGAGTTAACTGTAACAAACCCATAGCGTTCCATTGTGAGTGATGATACTCCTCTTACCGCTAAGAAACTGGCCTCCATAGCTTCACTGACACTGCTCATTGGCTCCTGTCGCTCGTTAGACAGGAATCCGTCCAGGTTTGTGTGGAGCTATTAGGTTTCCACAAACACCCATTGCACCATCAAATTAAATAACGCAACTTCAGTTTAATTTGAAATTCGTATTTCACTTTATCTTTTAGCATAGCCACATGACCTCCACGGATTTATACTTTGCACCATTGCTGCAGCATTCCTATTGGTGCATTTGTTTGTTTGTTATTGATTGCAGTTATAATTATATGAAGGGTATCTCTCTTTAATATCTGTTTAATCTTTTTATTTAGCTGGACCGTGGTGACAGACATTGTTGTATGCATGGTGACCACATTCTTCCCTAACAAAAATAGATATTGTTTTTTTGGCAGGTAGCCTGGCTTTTAATGCTGGGTTACCATCTGATTGAGAAACTCTCCCGAATCACTGTCAGTGTTCATCTTCACTGGGGAAAGGAGACTTTCTGTTCATAGGGTTTAACATTTTTTCCACCACAGTTTGCAACAGACCAATCCCGGGTTTGACCAAGTGATTTACTTTGCATTATTTGACTTAGTGAGGAAAATGGAGGCAGTTATACAGAAGGCATGCAATGTGCTTCGGTGGGGGGGGTCTCTTTCAGATGTTCATCGGTGACATGAAGGTACTAAAATTTTAACTGTAAAGCTCACTAAGGTATTACCATAAAGCACTGCAAGTAAAGAATCCAAAGATTTCATTCAGCTGTTCTCCCTTCTTTAAAATACCGATACACACACATGCATGTATTCCAGCTAGGAACTGGTGCTGGAATTAAAATCAGAACAATGAGCCTGTTGCCCTACAAGGTGCTATTGTGCACAGTTAGAGAACACTGAAGAGTTGTTAGAATACAGTATGGGAGAGGACAACACGGCCATGGTATTTGTGTTTGTGTTCTGCAGGTTCATGAGCAGCAAAACTGTTGTTGCTTAGCAGTCTGCCAGGCATCTGCTGTTGAAAATTCAGTGGAATTATAAGTGGTACTGTCCCCTTTAGAATTGCACAGTGTTTTTTTTTGCTGAAGCCTCTTAAATGTGGGAGGGAGCTCACCCCCCCCCCTCACCTTATGGTTCCGGTGGCCTTATCTGCATGCCAAAATTGAGATTTAAAGGGACCAATCGGAAATTCATGGCACCCTATTATTTAGAGCCCAAAATCAGGACGTACTGATGAATTTGGTACAGTTGAGCGGTATGCCATATACACACTCGTATTCTGGCTTTCAGTTTCAGACAGCCATTAGTATGTGCAAGTACCAGGTTAAAATAACATTTCCGAGGCTGCCCACTCAAGATTGCTGTTAAGAGTTTAGCCTACTTAGCATTTGGTCAATCTTGCCTCACTGAAGTCTTCTCAAAAACAAGCAAATATGCTTTCACATCATTGGTCAGGCATATATTTTGGGCTAAGTAGCTGATCAGTCTTTAGTCATATGATGTTTGAAGTTTTGAAACTTCGATCATCTGAAGTAGACCCAAAAATATATGTATATGTCATCTTGAATAGGACAAGGTAGCCAATAGAAGTAGCACTGCCAGTGTGATTTAACAATACATCATGACTAACACGCTCACCATTAAGTGAAGACAGTAAAATGTATCTTCCTGAGACTGCAATTCCTTTAATTCTCCAAAAGAATTTTTCAGACAACAGCTTTTTTACCTCTTCAGTGCCCAGAGCGGCTATGCTTTTTTCTTTTAAGATGCCTAACTTAGAGATGAAAAGCCCTTCCAGAGTCATTGTATCCTGGGCTGTATTAACCCTCATTGGATCACTATGTTCCCTTTTTAAAGTATGTCACCAGACACCTGCAGGAGCTGAAGAGACCACAGAGGTTTTTCACCAAGAAAATTCAGGGCCTCCAAAACATAAATTATATGAAAAGACTGAAAGCCCTGTCACTATTCTCTGTATTCTACAGGCTGCTGAGAGGAAACTTGTGCCTGGCCTATAGAGCAGTCTCTCACCCTGCCCTAACGGAAGTACTGCACATCCAAAAATCAAATGTGACAAAAGTCACTCACTCCAGGGATCTCAACCTAGCCTGTGACATTAACAGAACATGCTGGAGAGACAGATTGCCACTACTCTGCAATAAACTCCCAACTCACGTGAAGCAGAGCTCCTCAGTAACCCTATTCAAGTGCAACCTAGACAACTGGAGACCATAAATTCTCCCTGGGGGTGGCAGCTATGTCCCTCACAGCTGTGTCCCTCATGGACAGGGCAATCTGTGCTGATCATAGACCCGCTCTGCAAGTAATGACCATCTAACCAAGGTCAGTTAGGGAACATGGGTATAACATGGCTAGGCTTGTAAAGGACCTAGGGCCATTAGCCTAGTAAACCCCTGTGAACCTATGAACAAGACTCTCTTGCTATACTCTGCTTGAGCTGAAACCAGATTAGACTCACTCAGACATTTAAAAGTATCATCTCTTACTATGGCAACATAGGGTAAACATAATAGTTCAGAGCTTGTATATATGTTGTCATACAGCAACACTGCTTCACTGTCACACTGATTAAGAAATAAATAAGTGCCATGAGGGAATTTTGTCAAACACCACCATTTTGGAATATGGAACTTGGAAGACCATATTATTAGTAGAATCTATGATCATAAAATTAGGCAGTGTATAGAACTGACATCAGAACTGAGACTAATCACAAAACATTACTAAAGGTGTACGGCAGGGAGAAATATATAAAAAGGATACTATTTTTCCAAGATAATTAGTATTGTTTAGTTTATTTTGATAATGTGCATGCTCAGTTAATGTAATTGTTTGTTTTTGTTTTAGTTTTTATTGCATCAATAACAACTGCTGTCATTCCGTAACATCAAATATTTATTGTCGCTCGTCCAGTCAGGATAAAGTAAACTAGTCTCTGTGGGTTCTCTTCAAGCAGCTTTATTATATACAAACACATCAGGATTGAGGCTTAATAACTTTGATAAACTTATAAACAAACTAGTTGTTGCAGTCATACATGATCAGTCTCTGGCTGCACTCTCAAAATGGCACTGAAGCTAGCACATGCTTGTTATTTATATGCATCTGCCATCCTTAAAACGCTTCTTAAAGGTGCAACACACACACTATTCTACATCCTCCCACCTTGAGAAATAAGTCATGCAATACTGACGACATGCAGTCAATACAAGTAATTCTTTGTCATGCAATTATACAAAACTAAATGCATATAGACAGTTATGTCCAGGTCTCTCTGTATTTCAGACTAGGTCTGGAAATACAACCAAATTGTGTGACATAGAAATTAGAATTAGGTCTAGCAACTGGGACTGTCTGTGCTGAATGTTTAACGTTAGGGACATCAGGAACATCATCAGGAATGGAAGTAGAAGTTGACATGTTCTGCAACAGGAACATTGTCTGGATGGCACTGAGATTTAGTCTGTATCACAGGAACAATGCTGTGATATCGATTCTGGTACAGGAAGAGGATGTGTGTGATTTCTCCTGTACTCCATATCCTCAGACTCTGTGAAGTAGGATCTCAGTCTGGTACATATACCTATTTCTTGACCAATCCGGTGGAAACCTTTCACCATTTGTATCCTCACTGTCTCTCCTTCTTTCAAAGTTCAAAGAAATCTGCTCAATTTATCATAGCTGGACTTCTGGAAGGAACACTTTCTGAATAATTGGGTTCTAATTTTCTGTTTTTGTTAGCTTCGGCCCTCAACAAACTGGAACTGATTGATAGGCAGTGTTGTTCTGGTGTGCCTAGACAGAAGTTTCTGAGCAGGTGAGCCAAGTATAACCTCACGGTGTACATTTCTGAGATTAAGTAAATTCAAAAAGACGTCAGTATTGTCAAGCTTTGACCTTTCAAGTAATTGCTTTACACGTTCAGCTAGACCATTTAACTGCGGATATTTTGGACTACTAGTAACATGTACAAAATCCCATTCTCTTGCAAATTTCTGAAACAACTGAATTGGGTACCATTGTCAGAAACAGCTTTGTGTGGACTACCATGGACTGGGAAATGACGTTTCAATTTGGTGATGAAAGCAGTGGACATTAGGTTAGGTAGTAAATCGATCTCAAATTGGTTCGAATAAGAGTCTACCAACACTAAGTAATGCTGATTTTTTCCACTCAATTATATCAGTGGCTACTGTTGACTAAGTTAGTTCAGGAACTTGACTTAGCTGAAGTGGTTCTTTTTACAAATGTGGTTTAGTACTATTGCATACTGAACAAGAAGAAAGTACTTTATCAATGTCTTTTACTAGATAAGGTCAAAATAATAGTTCTCTCGCCCTTCTTTTGGTAGATTTGGAACCTGGGCGACCAAGAATCAAAATCTGGATATATTCATGTTGCAACAATTCTAGAACTTTTGAAAATAATGCCATCTTCCGTTAACATCTCATCTCTGTAAGGAAAATAAGTTTGCGCTTCAGGTGGTACATTAGATTGCTTTGACGGCCATCCAACATTAATGTTGTGTTTGAGCATTTGCAAAATAGGATCAGTCTTTGTATGATCTCTCAGCTCAAGTCTCGTGGTAGAAAAATTACACACTTGATGTCAAAGTCAAAATTCTCTACATGAAGCTGTTCTGTTGTACTTCTGGGTTATCTGGATAAGGTATCAGCCAGATAAAGTAGTTTCCCTTTAGTGTAGACCATTTTGAAGTTGTACTTTTGCAATTTAAGCATCATTGTTTGCAATCTTGCTGGAGCTGAATGCATAGACTTCTTTAAAATAGTAACTAGATGTTGGTGATCAGTTTCAGTCTGAATAACTCGACCATAGATAATAATCATGAAACTTTGAACATGCAAGTAATATTGCCAAAAGTTCTTTCTCAATTTGAGCATGTTGCATTTCAGTTTTGGTAAGAATTCTGGATGCATAGTTTACTGGTCTGCCTTCTTGAAGAATAACTGCACCAAGACCAAATTTTGAAGCATCACAGGAAAGAGTTACTGATTTATTGACATCATAATAATGTAATGTAGGTGGGGTGGCAATTTTCTGCTTAAGGTCTTCAAATGCCTTCTGGTGCTGTTCCAACCAAGACCATATACAATTTTTGTGTGTCAGCTCTCTCAAAGGTGCTGTCAACTCACTGAAGTCTGGTATAAAGTTGCATAAATAGTTGACCATACCAAGAAAACTTTGTAGAGCCTGAACATTATCTGGTGCTGACATCTCAACAATGGCTGCTTCCTTGCACAAGTCTGGTCAAAAGCCAGCGCTAGTAAATAAATGATCTACATATGTAATTTCTGGTAGTCTGAATCTGCACTTCAGAGGATTGAACTTTAAGTTCACTTCACGTACTCTGTCTAGTACTTAAGGTTTCTGTCATGCTCTGCTAAACCAATGCCTCCAACCAATAAATCCTCTACTTTTATGGAACAAGGATAACCCAAAACATTTTGCTCCGTTACACGCTGAAAGACTTCACTTTCAGAATTTATTCCAAATGGCATCCTGAGGAATCTGTCTACCAAATGGGGTACTGAAAGTAATCAGTAATGAGGATTTGCATTTAGTATTAGGGCTGCGACTTCCTTGACTGTATGCATTGGATGATGCGGTCTCTTCATTGCTTTGTTCAAATCTCTTGGGTCAGTACATATTCTGATTTTGTCTGAGCCTTTGTTGTGGGCTGCTACCATAGATGACACCCATTCAGTTGGTTCTGTAATTGGATAAATCCAACTGATCTTTAACTTTATTCTGCATAGCTATTGGAACTTTTCTTGCTGTGCTGACCACTGGACTGACCTCTAGGTCTAACTTCATAGAATACACAATTGGAAGTTTGCTCATCGTGTCATCAAAAACATCAGCATTCTCTGAAAAAATAGTTTTAGTAAAACTGGAAGTAGGATATGTGCTTATATGATGAACTTCTTTGGTAAAAGAAAGCAAATTAATTCTCAAACTGTCTCTGAAACCCAGTAATGACTACACAGGTCTTCAAACTACATAGAATAACAAGCTGTAACAGTTCCTAGCCAAATAACATGAAAGCACTACTGAGCCTTCAGTTTGAATTTCTTCACCACCATAAACAAGTTTTGCACAGCTACTCACATTTAGTTGTTCATTAGTTTTCACCTTAGCAAATGTCTCCTGACGTAACATTACACTTTGAGCCAATGTCTAGTTTAAGCTCAGTTGATTTACCATTAATCTGGACACTATAAAACACTTAATTCTTTCTTTGCCAACAAATTTACTGCATCAACTTTTTCACCAATTACTGATACACCCTCTATGCAGAAAGTAGAAATGCAGCTCTCTATGTGATCAACTTGCTTTTTTGAGTGACCTTTCTTTATAACTGTGTAAGGTTTACTTGATTTGCAAAACTTTTGAAAATGGTTCCTTTTTTACACTTGTGGCATTGCTGAACAAATGCTAAGCACTTTTCTGTTTTAGACTCTTGATTGGCACCACAATTGCAACAGTTAACAATAAAGCTGGTATGGGTTTTGCTGACTCACCCTTGTACTGCATTGAGCATGTTCTTTTCTTAGAACATGCTGGATAAACAACAGGAATCCCTTAGGAAAACCCGCAGGGGTGGCAACTGCCATGTGCTTAGGCCTTCTTCTGCTAGCCAATGTTGCATGCTATCTACATTTGCTCTGGAGCCTACTAAAATCATGCTCTTATCACCTGCAAGCATACTTGTGTGCCTTTCTGTAACTTCATGGATTTCACAAATCTCAATACCTTTGCTCAGCATTAAATCAGTGTCACGAAGCAAAATCTTTTTCACTGCAGCACTATTAATGCCACACACAAGCCTGTCCTTTATCAACTCATCTTTTAAGTCACTAAACCAACACATTTTAGCTTTGTTTCTCAGGTCAGTTATATAAGCTGCAAAAGCTTCACCTGGTTTTTGCTCTCTTGTGTAAAACAAATGCCTCTCTAATGTAATATTTGTCTGGGGGTTGCACATTTCCTTGAACTTGCACTTCAAACACTCGGAGTCTTCCCTTGATTCAGCGTGTACAACAATATGATGTTTTTCACCTTCTCTTTCATATACTGCTGATACATCAACAGATGAATGCTCTCTTTCAGTGGCCTCTGACCCAGCTAGCTTTAGCAAAATGAATGCCCTGGTGTGTGCATCGTTGTCAGAGTAGACTGCGTATATAAAAATGTCGTACTCTTGCTCAAATATTCTCCAGTCCTCTGCAATATTCTGATCAAACGCCAATAGTGATGGTTTTTGAAATCTGTCTGCCATATTAACACATACCAGCGAAGGTTTTTGCAAGTGTGCACAAACACACACGCATTTATGGGTCTATATTAGAAGACCAAAGTCTTGGTCGAACTAAAAAGGCAGAAAATGCAAAATATTGAAGTGGCTGTTAAGTGAATTCTTTCCCTTGGAAAGAATTTGCTTGGCCGCTTCAGTACTTTGCTGATGTCCTTCAAGGATGCATCTGCAGTCCTTACAAATGGGTTGTCCTGTCGTCAGGCAGCCCTTCGGTCGGCCGGATTCCAAAGTCTGGGTCTGGCCTCGGCTGGTGTCGCACTTCACCTGACGTCATAGCTGCAGTTCTTCGGGTATAAAGGCATCAGCCGACGCCATTTTCCTCAGTCTTTCTTGCCGCGTGGCGCCCGAAGCAGAAGCTGTTCGCAAGTGCCGGTCGGTCAGATCCAGAGATTACTACTACCGAATACTACTTCGAAGACTTCTAAAAAGCTAAGTACCCCGTTGGGGACTCTTTCTTGCCTCAGCCGATGTCAGAAAAAGTGAATAACTGTTTAACTTGTGAGAAACAAATACCTCATAAAGATTTCCACTCTTACTGCTTACCTTGTTTAGGCCCAGACCACGACGTAGCAGCTTGTTTAACCTGTGCTTCTTTCAACCGACGAACGCTTAGGCGTCGGTCGGAGTTTGCTGAAGTTTTTCGGCTCAGATTTTGCGTACATAATGCCGTCGGATCCTCCGACTACTCAAATTGTTAAGAAACGCAAAGAAAAGGACCGACACTCGTGGTCCGCGGTTTCGGCCGAAACCACGGTTAAGCAAACCGCGAGTGTCTTGGTTTCGGCTGAAACCGAGCAAACGGTTCAATCTTCAGCCGAATCCATGACTACTACCGAGGCCCCCTCTACCCTACTTGAATCGGCCTCTGAAGTTTTACCTACTACTGTGGTTTCACAAGATTTATCGGACACCATCCCTTTGGATGTTTCTACCCCAGCACGTGGTGCTGCTAGGCCTCCTGCAGCCATGTCTATAAAGGCCTTTGCCAGGGCTAAAGCAGCCAAAACTTCTAAGTCTGTGCCTGTTAAGCCCCCCTCTCACAGGCCCAGCTCCAGTTCTCAAATGCTTACTCTGGCAGAGGATCTCATCTCTTTAATAAGGGGATCCCAATCTCACCCAGACAGGGCCTCTCAACCTCCAGAAAAGAGACCTAGAGTAGAGGCCCCTGAGCCAGTGTCCTCAGATGACTCTTCTGATGATACAGACAATACAGACCATCCAGAGGCTCCCTTTTCTACTTATGAAGATTCCGATGCTGAAGAATCGATTCCTTCAGCTTCTCCACCAGAGGAGTTTTCTTTTGGGGAAACTTTACATGCCATGAGAGAGCAATTCCAATAGCAGGGGCAAGATTTCTCAGATTCAAGGAAAAGGCTTAGGACCTTTTTACACTTACCGCAACATAGGCCTTTAGCTATACCCCCAGTTCTTCCTGTTGTGGATGATGCATTTAATGATGCTTGCACTGCTCCTGATACTTTACCTCCAGCCCCTGCTAAGCCAGATAGGTTCTACAGGGTCCCGGACACTCATCACCATTTATACAAGGCTCCTTTCGCAGATCCTGAGACTATCTCCCAGGGGCCTAAGGCAGTAGCTTCAACCTCAGCTAAAAACCCTCTCCCTTCTGAAAGGGAATCCAGGTCCTTAGAGATGGGGTAAAAAAGTATACACCTCTGCTACTCTCTCAGCTAGAACATTGAACTGTCAGTTCCATATGATCCAATACCAAGAGTTTATGCTTGATCAGTTAACTAAGAAACTGTCCTCGGATGATTCTTTAGATAAGAAATATGTTCTAGAAATGGTGAATAACATTCAGCAGGTTAGTAACCATTCCTTAAAATGTGGCTATGATGCACTGGAGGCTTCATTTAGATCAGCCATGACCGGCACAGTTATAAGAAGACATGCATGGTTGAAAGAACAAGTCCTGCCGGATCATGTTAAAGCAAAGCTATTAGATGCTCCTATGGATAAGGTCAGTTTATTTGGTTCTCCTGCCCAACAGGTACTGAAGAAAATGGAAGAGAAGGCAAAATCTGTACAAACAGTAAAAGATTTCTTACAGGTTCAGCCACCAAGGTTTAGCAGGAACTGGCCTTCCAAAAATTGGTCCTTTCCAGACTCCTCAAAAACTCAGAGAGGGAGGAATAGGCATACAAGAGGCAGAAATCAATCCAGAGGAGGTGCCTACAGGGGATGCCAGTGGCAAGGTAACAACCAACGAGGCACAGACACAACCACTGCCACTACAACAGGACAATCACAGTGACTTGGCTTTGACACCGCCTACCAGGGAACAAATAGCAGCACCCTTAGGCGGAAAGTTAGCATTATTTTCAAAAAACTGGCACTGTATCACAAGAGACAAGTGGATTTTACAAACTATAGACCAGGGCTACAGGTTTCATTTCCACACTTTACCCGGAAAAAGAGGAATGCCAAACCTACCACCAAATCAAGACAGAAGCTCTAAAACAAATAGCTCAATTAGCAAGGATGAGAGCTGTGGAAAGGGTACCATCTATGGAACAAGGCAAGGGATTTTACTCCAGACTCTTGCTGTTACCAAGAAAGGAAAAAAATTGGAGGCCTATTCTCGACCTGTCCACTTTAAACACATACATCATTGTTCCAAAATTCAAAATGCTGACCCTACAGCAACTTCTTCCCATGCTGGGCAAGGAGTTTTGGCTGGTAACTCTAGATCTCAAGGAGGCATAACTGCACGTCCCCATACGACCACATTACAGAAGATACCTCAGATTTCTTGCAGGATCAGAGCATTATCAATTCTCAGCATTGCCCTTTGGCTTATCTACTGTGCCCAGAGTGTTCACGAAATGCCTGGCATCAGTAATCGCTCACTGCAGGCTTCAGGGAATCCAAATTTATCCATACCTGGACGACTGCCTAATACAAGCGGACAACAAAAACAAGCTAACAGAAGACTTACAAAGAGTCATTTGCTTACTACAGGCCCTGGGATACACAGTCAATATAAAAAAGTCAAGACTGATACCATCCCAAACAATCACCTTCTTAGGTGCAGAATTGGACACAGTAAAACAGATGGCATTCCTAACTGCAGAAAAACAAAAACAACTTCCTGTCTATTTTTTGGCATTAACAAAGCAGAACAAACTAACAGCAAGGAAAGTACTGCAGGCCTTGGGCTTCATGGCATCCTGCATAATCCTGGTCCCCCATGCCAGACTACATATGAGAAAACTACAGTGGTACCTAAAGAATTTATGGTCTCAACACAGGCACAGCTTAGAAACCGAAATACCACTAATTCCATGCCTGAAACAAGAGTTCCTGTGGTGGGCTCGGGCATGCCAGTCAAACCCAGGTTTGCCCTTCCACAGCATTCAACCAAACCAAACCATCACAACGGACGCCTCAGACCTCAGTTGGGGAGCCCACATGCTGGACAAGTGCATACAAGGCTTATGGACTCCAGAGCAGCTGCATCTGCACATAAATCAAAAAGAAATGCTGGCAGTACAACTAGCAATCCAGAATTTCAGACCATTCCTCCAAGAAGACCAGTTGATGGTAAGGACAGACAACACCACAGTCATGTGGTACATCAACAAACAGGGAGGCACTCATTCATACCCTCTATGCCGAATGGCCCTAAACCTATGGAATATGGCTCTGAGTTACAACATTCAGTTACAAGCAATTTTTGTACCGGGAAAAGAAAACATCCTAGCAGACATTTTAAGCAGAACTACCTCGGATGCTCATGAATGGATGCTACACCCGGACATTTTCAAGGCCATCACAAAGAAATGGGGACTGCCACAAATAGACCTATTCGCATCCCCACTAAATCACCAGCTCAAGAAATTTTGCACAAGGACATACCACCCACTTGCTTGGAAGGTGGACTCTCTATCCTTCAGTTGGAAAGGCCTGACAGCATATGCATTCCCACCTCTCCCTTTGATGCACAAGGTGCTATTGAAAATCAAAGAGGAACGTCCAAGGATAATTCTGATAGCTCCAGACTGGCCAAGACAACATTGGTACCCATTACTGTGGAGCATGTCTCGGGGGAGAATGTTGTCACTACCCCTGATTCCCTTGATGTTAACCCAGAACAACTACAACATCCTGCATCCAAACCTGAAAACTCTGCAACTGACTGCCTGGAACATTACATAAGAGCAACTAACCCAGATTTATCCCAAAGGGTTAAAGACATTATACTTGAGGCCGCAGACCTTCAACAAGAAGGAACTATGCAGGAAAATGGAAGAGGTTTCTCATTTGGAGTGCCGACAGGGGCAAAGATGTGTCAAAGGTAGACATTGCCAACATCCTGGAGTATTTGGCAGAGCTTTTCCATACAGGCCTGTCCTATTCCTCCATCAAAATACATGCATCAGCTATTTCTGCAGAATACAGCTTGCATGCACCTGTCTTTTCGCATCCTCTACTCAGGCAGTTTCTGAGAGGAATTAAGAATGTAAAACCTCCTAGAAACCACCATTACCAGCATGGGACTTGAACTTTGTACTAGAAAAATTGACACTTCCCCCTTTCGAACCAGCAGCAACAGCAGATCTTCAACACCTATCCTGGAAAACTGCTTTCCTGCTGGCAATTACCTCAGCAAGAAGGGTTTCAGAACTACAGGCTTTAATGGCAGCACAACCCTTCCTAATCTTCCATCAAGATAGAGTGTCCATGAGAACTAATCCTACATTTATGCCTAAGGTGGTATCCAGAGTGTCTTTAAACCAGGCAATCCACCTACCTACCTTCTTTCCCAATCCACAGAACAGGGGAAAGACTGCTGCATACATTGGATGTACATAGACAGTTACGCTACTACCTGGACAGAACCAAGGGTAATAGAAAATCTGACCAGCTTCTGGTAGCATATGCAACAGGAAGAGAAGGAAAAGCAATTTCCAAACAGACAATCTCCAAGTGGATAGGAAATTGCATTAGATTCTGTTACTCCTACCATGGAAAGGAAATTCCACAGAACATAAGACCTCACTCTACAAGGGCTACAGCCACTACCACAGCTTTCTTACGAGGAGTGGCTACCAAGGACATTATAGAGGCTGCTACTTGGACCTCCGTGCATACATTTGCCAAGCATTATAACTTACCTTTATACTCTAGATCCCGAGCAGGGTTTGCCACTGCTGTTTTGCAAGGGATCCTAACTACACCATAATTTCTTCTTCCTCCTCCCCTAGTTCAGCTATGGTATTCTACCCACTTGTAAGGACTGCAGATGCATCCTTGAAGGACATAGTACAGTTTTGTACCTACCATAAATGTAGATGTCCGAACAGGATAGCATCTGCAGTCAGGATTACCCACCCTCCTTCCCCTCTGTGGTACTCCTAGGGTATTTGCCCACCTAAT
The DNA here is from genome assembly GCF_019279795.1 of Protopterus annectens. NCBI lineage: Eukaryota > Metazoa > Chordata > Ceratodontiformes > Protopteridae > Protopterus > Protopterus annectens. The sequence continues at coordinate 444,865,016 of NC_056739.1, forward strand.
AGCTAGCTGGGGGGGATCTCTTATGGTGTATTTGTTTGTATATATGTACATACATGATTATTTTGTGTGTTTGCCTTCTACTATTTGGAAACATTGGCATTTATCCAAAAATTTAGCTTTCCAAGAGGGCAACTGGCATCTGGGGCAAGAAACACTGAGGAAAATGGCGTCGGCTGATGCCTTTATACCCAAAGAACTGCAGCTATGACGTCGGGTGAAGTGCGACACCAGCCGAGGCCAGACCCAGACTTTGGAATCCGGCCGACCGAAGGGCTGCCTGACGACAGGACAACCCATTTGTAAGGACTGCAGATGCTATCCTGTTCGGACATCTACATTTATGGTAGGTACAAAACTGTACTTTTTCGGCACTGTAGTGCGGTCTCGGAGTTGGTATATTTAAGTAGGGGGGTGTGGGGGGCAAAGCCCCCCACTTAATGTACTGTTTGAAATTAAGTTTTATTTATTTATTTATTTTTGTTGGAACAGTGATTTTTTTCCCTTGGAAAAAAATCTCTGTTCTGACAGTTCGACATTGTAAGCTTTCACTTACATAGGGTCGATTAATCACCATTCGCTTTTTAAGTGTTTGGTGATTTAATATAGACCCCGCATATACATATGCCAGAAATTTATGTCAGTACTTTTAACTATGCCCAATAACACAACAAGCCTCTGAATAACTGAACTTTGCGAAATAAGTCTCTTGGGCACTGTATTACTCTTGAAATCACTGTAATATAAGAAATCACCTCTTATCAGTGTAAGAAACATTTCAAAATAATTGCACTGTGCAAATAAACTGGGCAGAAGAAGCTCAGAGTAAGAAATATTTCAAAGTAACTGCACTTTGCAAATAACCAGTACACAGCACACTGATACTTTCCCAAAATGGCTGTATTATGCTAAATAACTCTTTACAGTGCAAGAAACACTCTGTAATGGTGTCACTTTGTGAATAGACACACCAAGCATAAGAAACATTTTGAAATTGCTGTATTTTGTCTGTACTTTACGAAATAGTTGCACTTTGCACACAAGTAAACTCTTCGGAATAAATGCACAGTAATAAGCACACACTGTAAGCACTTTCACACACTCTTGAGATACTTTGAATAATTCTAGTTATGCCCTGAATACAATGTGAAATAGTTATGCCAGAACACAGTACTTTGCCAAAAAGCATGCAGTCACCTTGCTTTATTTATTCTTAATGTGCCCTTTTTGCCCTTATTATATTCGTTTTGCTCCTTTAATTTTTTTCCATGCTCATTATACTTTTTGTATGCTTATTTTACTCTAAACATACCCGTTTTGCTTTAAACATGCTCGTTCTGCTTTGCAGAGGTAATTCTGAACTAATTGTGTTTTTCTGCTAATTATTTTATCAAATTTCTTAATTTTAAACATTTTGTTTAATTAATAAACCTTTTGTGCCTCTCTCTTATTTAATAATGTGATTTGTGCCCTTGTAATGCTCAGTAGCTTTATTATGTACAAACGCATCAGGATTGAGGCTTAATAACTTTGATAAACTTATAAACAAACTAGCTGTTGTAGTCATACATGATCACTCTCTGGCTGCACTCTCAAAATGGCACTGAAGCTAGCACATGCTTGTTATTTATATGTGAAAAAATAGCTCGCCATTGAAAAAATATTTTGAGATTTACTTGCTTACTGCTTGCTGCTTCTTGCTGTGGGATGGATCTGAAGTGTTCTTAAGACACTCAGTCTTGCTGGCTGGACTCTGCTAAAATTCAAAGTCTAGTTATATTTGCATTCACAGTCTGTTGCATACAGAAACTTGCAGAATATACACTGATGAGAGAATATACTTTGCAGCATCAACTTTAGAGAGCAGTAACAAATAACTTTTTATAATAAACCAAACGGAAACATGTTACAGCTTAAAAGTACTGTTCCAACTTTACTTCTCATATAGTACAGATGATGTGAGAGATATAACATTTACCTTAGGACTTGTGTCCCTACCATACCTCTAACATAGCTGGATTTATACAGCTCTTTATATACACTTTTTAGTCATGCATAAACATATTTTTGAGGAAACACATTGTTCTGTATTCTATTTTGGAGAATTGCTTATCCTGTAGACAATACTAAGCTTCCTTGTTTAACAATGTCTTGTAAGAGACCAGCTTTTCTGACAGTGTGAATATCCTGTAACAGTGTCCTGATGTCCATGTAGAAAAACATATTTTTGAGGAAACACATTGTTCTGTATTCTATTTGGATCTGTGTATATGAACATATGTTCTTGTACCAATGCTGATAAGCATATCCTGTTTTTTATGCAGAAAAACATATTTTTGAGAAAACACATTGTCAGAGATCAGCTTTTCTGACAGTGTGAACATCCTGTATTTTATTTGGATCTTTGTATAAAAACATCTGTTCTTGTGTCATATCCTGTTTTTCCATGCAGAAAAACATATTTTTGAGAAAACACATTGTCACAGTGTCATAAACATATCCTGTTGTTTTAGGAAACATATTGTGTCCATTTTTTATATGCAGAATAACATGTCAATGTTCTTTAAAAGCAGATTTTGCATTTTTGTTCTTGCATACATCCTGTTTCTGAATCTGTAAGGGAAAAATGTCCATTCTTTAAAAGCAGATTTTGTATTTTTGCTCTTGCATACATCCTGTTTTGAGTCTGTAAGGGAAAAATGTCCATTCAGCAGATTCCTTTTCCAAGCCATGGTCATTTAGTATGACTGCGGATCACATATTACTAAACTTTGTTTCTGCATTTAAGCAAGCCTTTTCTTTCAGCATATTTACAACATAATTAATTTCAGATTTATATTCATAAAATCTAACAATATGCACGTGCCAACCTTGAAACACTTCTTAAAGCTACAACACACACTATTCTACACTTATTTATTACATCATCAGATGCAGTAATTCCACAACACTGAATATTTTAATCATATAGAGCTTAATTAGATTGCACAAACAACATATCGTTTGTCCCTGTGATATAAATAGGACATATTAGAGGAACTTGTGTATGTCTCCAAGATTGTCCCGTCTCTGGAACGGGCTTCCCATCCATGTGAAGCAAAGCTCATCTTAACCCTGTTCAAATGTAACTTGACCCAGTGAATAAGAAATTGTAAATTTACCCCTGGTTTGGCACCTTTGTACCTAATGGATAGGGGCAAGTGAATGATTGATGTGTACAAGCCTGTATTTTTAACCATAAAATTCCTTGGGGTATTGACACGTTAACAATAGTTTCGTACATTTGGGGTAAGCCTAGCTAGGCCTGAAATAGGTGTTGGGCTGATAGCCTAGTAATAACCTATGAACCTGTGAACATTCTTTTCTGGAGATGGAGGCCACAATACTCCCATATCTTGTCATATAACTCTTGTCTTTGCTGGATCTGAGAGCAGAACCCTGCATAAAAGATAGCATATTTTCCAGACTGTCCTCAGACATGTATCCTTTGTAATATATTCAATAATTTAAATAATTTATTTTCCCATCACCTAAGAATCTCTAATTGAGAATTTGTTTATAATTAAGCTTAATTGTGGTCTCATAACATGGTGTTTTCATGATGGTTGTGAGTAGAAATCAATTCCAGATACTTAATTTGTTTGTTATTATTCAGCCCTTTTCTTATGTGTGTTAATCTTATACCCTGCCAATATCCTGAACTGTCAAGTACTAGTTGCAAGTCTCTTTTTGGTCTTGTAAGATATACCAATAAATCATCAGCATGTAATGATATTTTACTTTGTGTCTATAACAAATCCTCTGAAGTTGACTGATCTCAGCCGTAAATAAAGTACAAACAAGAGGGGAAGCAAGGGGCACCTTTACTGCAACCCTCTCAAAAGTGATGTAAAAGAGGAAGCTGCCTACCTACCCTTATTCTAGACTTCACATCAATGTACAAGGACTCAACTGTTTGAATTAATGTGGGGGAAGCCCATAATTTTTAGGACCTCAAATGGATAGTGCCAGCTGATTACCAAACAACATCTCCGAGTTGAAGCTTGCCAGCAATAGAGTCCTTTGTGTTTGTACTTTGGAGTATTAATGCTGTCTTGATCAAGTTATCGAAATGTAATCTGCCTGGAATAAATCCATAGTAATCTGTTTATACTAAGGTGGGTAATATCCATGTTGTTACATTAACAATATTGGCCACAGACAATTTGAAGTCATGGCTCAGTACAGAAATAGAGTGATAAGATCCCACTAATGTTTGGTCTTTGCCTGGTTTAGGAATAACTGAAAAGTGGCATGTTTTCAGGTTTCTGGTGGATCTCCTCCCTCTGAGACTCATTTTCATAGCAGAGTGAATCCCTTTAAAAACTCCTGACCACCGCCTATTCATATGCCACAACACTATAACATTAGGGCCTGATGTCTGTCACTTCTTCAATTTACTGAATGCTATTTTGATCAAGTTATCAAAGGGTAATCTGCCTGGAACAAATCAAACTAATCTGGGTGTCCTAGGGTAGTTATCATCCATGCCATTAAATTAACAGTAATGGTCACAGACAACTTGAAATGAAATTATGGTTCAGTACAGAAACAGAGTGATACAATTCCAATAATGCTAGCTCTTTGTCTGGTTTAGGAATAACTGAGAAAGTGAAATGTTTCCAAGTTTCTGATGGTTCTCCTATCTCTGAGACTCATTTATGTAGCAGAGTGAATACCTTTAACAAATCCTGCTCAGCCCCCCCTCCCCATTCATATGCACCAACAAGTAGACCATTAGGCCTAGATGTCTGTCCTTCATTAATTTACTGAAATCATCTTCTACTGCTAGTAGTGTCCTCTTCTGTAATTAAAGTGAATGCCTGTTCCTCCATTAATTTCTTGGTGTGAAGTGGGCCAAAGTAGTCCCAGATCTACTCTTATATATACCTGGTTCTTCCTGGCACTGAGAACATAGTTCTGCGTAAAAAGGTAGCAATGTTCTTGGGTTGAATCATTATGTGACTTGTCTGGGGCATAAACTTTTGATATTGTTCTTTCTACAGTTTGCTGCCTAAGCTGGTCTGCGATGCCTGACACACTTTCATCTTCAGCATCCTTAGTGAGTGGCATGAACTTTTGTTATTGTTGTATCTACAGTTTGCTGCCTCAGCTGGTCTGCGATGCCTGACACACTTTCTGTTTCAGTATGATTTACTCTGCTTGTTCCTAAGAAATTGAATTTGCTTTTCTGACTTCTGTCTGCTTCTTACCCCTTACCCCTCTCACCTGTTCCAGCAAAAGATCCTGTCATAGTTGTTTTAATTTGTATTTTAGGGAGGAACTCTGAATTAACATATGCCTTTTTCATAAGGCTACTTAAAAGACTCCCATCATATGTTTAACAAGACACTCTGAAATCATCTTTCCTCTTTTTTTCTCATATAATAAGCTGGATATGAAATTTACAGTAATATAAGTGCAAACTCCACATTTTATCCTTCTTCTGGAACCTACACACTCATGAATTCCCTAAAGACAAGACACTTACCTAGACTTGAAAAGAAATTGAACATAGTGAAAAATGTACATGCAGCCCTGTCCTGGTTGAGTACCCTGTGGATGTCTGTACATGTCCTGACCCCCAGAATCTACCAGTTAATCTCCCCTTGTGATAGAAGATTATGACTCCTTCATGAAGCAAGATCCCCTAGATAAACCATTGTAATGTTTCAAAGTATGGAGAACCTGGAGGCAAATATAAGTTAACTAGAGTAACTTTCTTCACAATTAGGCTACCACATACACACTGTCACAAATCACCCTTCCTGTGCCCTCTTAACCTGTCTACTACAAAAGGAGTACCCCTCATAAACAAGATGATAAACACTCTTTGCCTTCCTTGCATATAGGATTCAAAGAAACCATGAGAGTAACCAGATCGACATAGCTTTGAATGCTCAGTGTTTCCAAGTAACCAAGCCCAACAGCGTAAAGGAGCAGTGTTTTTTTCTTCTTGAATGTTCAGTATTTGTTAAAATGGTTTCTGGCAGATATATAACACACAGGATCAACTTTCTAATATATGAAATTAATCACACCTTTCAGACTGGGTCAAAAAAAACCTGTTGACATACCAGAATATGAATTCAAAAGCCAAATCTGAAGTAGAAATTTCTCCTGATGTTCTTAGTGTTTCACTGTTGCAGTCATTACATTTGGGTAATCTGCTGGCAGGTTGCCCTCAGTCGGCCTGAATTCCAAAGTCTTGGGTCCTGCATTGGTTGCTGTCATCTCTTCCATGACGTCAGGTCATCAGGGGTATAAAACATGCAGCCAATGCCATTTTCTTCAGTCTTTCTTGCCATGCGGTGCCCGAAGCAGAAGCATTTCGCAAATGCTGGTCAGCCGACTACTGAAATATTCGAGTTTGAGTTTCAGAACCAAAGTCTTCTCTAAAGCTAAGTATCCCCATTGGGGAAACTTTTTCTTGCTTTTTACCAATGTCAGAAAAAGTTAATAATTGTATTACTTGTAGGAAGCAAATACCTCATAAGGATTTCCATTTATACTGTATTCCTTGTCTAGGCCCTGATCACAATGTGCCTGGCTGTCGGTTTTGTGCTAGATTTAACCAACGTGCTATTAAGCGTTGGTATATTTTTGCATCAAAGTATTTTGGAAACAGATTTAACTACCCAGAAATGTCATCGGATAGCAATCCGACTACTGGAGTACATAAAAAATGCAAAGAAAAGGACAGAGAAAGGCAGTCGAGGACAACGAAGCTTCTCCTAAGCCAGTCGCCGGTTCGCCAGTACTCCATGAGGTGCTTTCACAGCCCCTGATACCCGCTACCTTTGAGTCATAGGCCTCTACTGACACCCATGTGGAGTCCGGCATGCCGCAAGATACTCAAGATATTGGACCGACAGATGTATCTCCCTCGCATGGATCCAGAGCCACTGAGCAGGCACCAGCTTCTGAGGGGGTATTCAGACCTCAACATTTGTATATCAAACCGACAATAGCTGCAAAACCAAACACAAAAGCAACTTCTAAAACTAAAAAAACGATGCGTGAGCCACATGCACAGGCCTCTATGTCTAAAAAACAGATGATCAAAATGGCTGAAGACCTTATTACCTTGATCAGGGGTACCCATTCCCCCTCCAGATAAGAGGCCTAGGCAAGACACTGATTATGAATCTTCAGATCAGGTTTCTATTTGTTATGGTTCCTCTTCTGATCAGGAATTATCTATACCTCCCTATGAGGATTCGGATGCTGAGGAGTCTATTCCATCTGCATCTCCTCCTGAAGATTATTCTTTTGGAGAAACCTTGCATGCTTTGAGGGAGCATTTTCAGTGGGAGAGTCAAGACTTCTCAGAATCTAAAAAGAGGCTCAGGGATTTCCTTCTTCTCCCTCAGCACGAGCCTTTAGCCATTCCCCCTGTTTTAGACATTGTGGATGATATGTCTTCAGAGTCAAGCTTGACCCCTGACTCCTTACCTCCAGCTCCCAGTAAGCCTGACAGATATTACAGGGTCCCTGACTCACATACATTTTTATTTAGAAACCCTGCTAGATGCACCTTTACAGCATGACTCTCTGTTTGGTATTAAGGCAGAAGAGGTTTTAAAGAAAATGGAAGACAAAGGTAAGTCTATGCAAACTGTTAAAGACTTCTTACAAGTACAGCCATCTAGATTCAGTAGACACTGGCCTACAAAAAATTGGTCCTTTCCTGTGTCAGACAGAGCTCAAAGGGGCAAATCCAGATGCCCTAAGGGTTCCAGATACCAGGCGCAAGATTCATACAGGTCAAAGCAATGGGGCGCCTCCACCTCCAAATCTGGAGGAGGTAAAACGCAAACCTACAGAAAGCAATCCCAATGACTTCCCTCTTCCTAGACCAAGCTGTTATCTTTTGGCAGCACCCATAGGGGGAAAATTTGTACTTTTTGCTCAAAATTGGCAGTTAATAACCCAGGATAAGTGGGTGCTAAACATCGTATCACTGGGATACAGATTCCATTTCTACACTCTGCCAATGGTGAATGGTTGGCCAGATCTGCCAAAAAATCAATGGGCAGAGGCACAGAAAAAGGTTACGTCCCTCATGGATATGGGGGCCATTCAGACAGTACCAGAACAGGAAAAAGGACAAGGTTTTTACTCAAGACTGTTCTTGGTACCCAGAAAGGACAAGGCCTGGCGGCCAATACTGGATTTATCGATTCTGAACACATACCTGGACATTCCAAAATTAAAAATGCTGACTTTGCAACAGCTTCTGCCCATGCTGGGCAAGAATGCTTGGCTGGTGACTTTAGACCTAAAAGAGGCATACCTGCATGTCCCAATAAGACAGTCGTGCAGAAGATACATCGGATTCAAGGCTGGCTTAATGCATTACCAATTCTCTGCACTGCCCTTTGGCTTATCTACTGCGCCCAGGGTCTTTACAAAGTGCCTGGCACCAGTAATTGCATTTTTCAGACAAAGAAGTATACAAATATATCCTTACTTGGATGACTGTCTCATTCAAGCAGAGAATAAGGACACTCCTCTTCGACACCTGGCATTTGTGAAAAGGCTTCTAACATGCCTAGGGTACACAATAAATGAAAATAAATTACAACTGGTACCCTTTCAAAAGTTAACATTCCTGGGTGCAAGCTTGGATACAACTGCCCAGATGGCTTATCTCATGCCAGACAAGCAAAGGCAACTGACTGCTTACTTCAAACTAATGGCAAGAAAAAAACAGTATTCTGCAAGGCAAATTCTGCAGGCTCTGGGCTTCATGGCATCCTGCATCCTACTAATTCCATATGCAAGACTGCATATGAGGAAACTTCAATGGTACCTAAAAAGTTTATGGAGTCAACATTCACACAGTCTGGAAACAATGATTCCTCTCATTCCCTGCCTGCAACAGGAGTTTCTATGGTGGGCAAAGGCATGTCACCAAAACATGCGACTGTCCTTCACTCTATCCCCTGCCAGCCAAACCTTAACAACAGATGCATCAGATTATGTCTGGGGGGCCCACATGGCAGGAAGATGCATTTGGGGCTTATGGACCCCAAACAAATGCATCTACATATCAACCAGAAAGAGATGCTAGCTGTTCAAAATGCCCTAACAGCCTTCAAGGACTTTCTGATAAAGATGGACAACACCACAGTCATGTGGTATATAAACAAGCAAAGGGGCACACTCTCATACCCCCTTTGCAGATTAGCCATGGCACTGTGGGACACAGCTTTGACCTACCAAATGCATCTTCAAGCTCAATTCCTGCCAAGAAAACACAGCACTCTGGCAGACGATTTAAGCAGAAACCTTATGGATCCTCACGAGTGGAAACTAAATCCAGAAGTCTTCAGCATGATAACAGAGAAATGGGGGAGCCCAGACATAGATCTATTTGCCTCTTCTCAAAATTATCAATTGAAAAGATTCTGCACAAGAACTTATCACAGACAAGCATGGAAAGTGGAAACCCTATCCTTCAGTTGGAAAAACTTCCAGTTTACACCTTTCCTCCTCTGCCTCTTCTACCCAAGGTCCTCCTAAAAGTCACACAAGAGAAGCCAAAGATGATATTAATTGCCCCGGACTGGCCCCGCCAATACTGGTACCCAATCCTAAGGAACTTGGCTCAATATTCAGCTTGGACCTTGCCTCAAAGACCACAACTACTGTTCCAGCAAAACAATCAGATCCTGCACAATCAACTACAGACTCTGAACCTGGCAGCATGGCTAATCATGTAGTCATACAGACAACACCTCTGAGTAAAACTGTGATGGATGTCATTTTGGAAGCCAGAAGGCCTAGTACTAGAAAATCTTATGCTGACAAATGGAAGAGATTCTGTGTTTGGAATCAAGCACAAGGAACTGATACAGCAGAACCAAATATTCCTCAGATATTACAATACTTAACTGAGATGCTTGACAAAGGCCTATCTTTTTCATCAATCAAAATCCTTGCCTCTGCCATTTCGGCTCATTACAATACAGAGCCACCAATCTTTTCTTGTCATTTACTAAAGCAGTATCTTAGAGGAGCCAAAAATTTACGGCCTCCTAGAAGATCACCATTACCTGCATGGGACCTAAATTATGTGTTGGAAAAGCTCACCCTGCCTCCATTTGAACCAGCTGCTACCGCTGATCTAAAGTTCTTATCATAGAAAACAGCTCTACTACTAACAATTACTTCAGCAAGAAGAGGTTCAGAGCTACAGGCCCTCATGGCTGTAGAGCCTTTTATCATATTTTACCCAGATAGGGTGTTTCTGAGGACAAATCCTACTTTTATGCCTAATGTGGTTTCCAGTGTGGCTCTTAACCAAACAATTCATCTGCCAACTTTTTATCCAAATCTGCAGAACAAGGGGGAGAGAATTCTGTATTCCTTGGACGTACACAGACAGCTAAGATTCTACTTGAGCAGGACAAAAGCTCTAAGAAAAACTGAGCAATTACTAGTATCATATGCTGCAGGATCAGAAGGAAAGGCTATTTCAAAGCAGACAATTTCAAAGTAGATAAGCCACTGCATCTGTTTCTGCTACTTACACCATGGTAAACCTGTGCCCAAGGGCATTAGGTTTCATTCCACAAGAGCTGCAGCTACTTCAGCAGCCTTTCTCAGAGGAGTACCAACCAAAGACATTCTAGAGGCTGCTACTTGGAGATCTGTTCACACCTTTACAAAGCATTACCATTTGCCTCTCTAAGTCCAGGGCAGGCTTTGTCACTGCAGTGCTGCAGGGCCTTATAGCCCCATCTAATGCTGTTTAGCTCCAGCCTCCCAACCATAGCTTTGGGATTCTACCCAAATGTAATGACTGCAACAGTGAAACACGAAGAACATAGTACAGTTGTGTACACTTACCATAAATGTAGATGTTCAAGTGTATTCCCTGTTGCAGTCCAGGTTACCCTCCCACCATCCCCCTGTCATTCTGAAGTTTATCTTTCCTTCTCTATCTTCTACAACCTATGTGGTGTATTTGCTTGTAGATGAATGTAAAGTTTATATTGATGTGTGTGTGTGTGTGTGTATATATATATATATATATTTTTTTTTTTGGTTACCTTTTTGGGGGCAGCTGACATCGGTGGGCAAGAAAAAGGCAGCTGCATGTTTTATACCCCTAACGACCTGATGTCATGGAAGAGACGACAGCAACCTACGCAGGACCCAAGACTTTGGAATTCAGGCCGACTGAGGGCAACCTGCCAGCAGATTACCCAAATGTAATGACTGCAACAGTGAATACACTCGAACATCTACATTTATGGTAAGTGTACACACCTCTACTTTCCTCCTTTCTTGTTTAAGGTATTGCACTGACCATCCAGGTCTGCTGTCCTAAGGTGATAGACATTTCAGGTCAGTCTTCCGTAAGGTCACTCCAAAACTGCCTGGATAAGACTGCCCCACCACCACCTTACCTGCCTCTTCCTAGTATGTCTCAGTATTTTAAAAAAAAAATATGCATAACAAAAACAATACTCTTGTAATTGTAAGAAAAAACAGTGTGTAGGATAATGCTAACTATGCACATTCAAAATATAAAATGCTTTTAAAGCAGACTTCTTAAGTGATGAGGGCAGTAACAAAAATGAGCAAATCTGGGACTCCCCTTCTTATGGAAGTTTAATGTTTTCATTGCACTCAAAATACTAGCAAAAATTAAATAGTTTAAGATGTGAAAGAGCCTCCATCAGCCATCACCAGTATTCTAACCCCTACTATTTAATATAGTGACAAATAAATTCTGATTTGGGTTTAACATAGGTGAGCATTCCCCTGTATGCTTACAATGTTACAGTTACTTCAATTCTATGGGAGTGGAGCATCATTGCCTGTTTATGTGCAACACTGAATTTATGTCTTTAAACCTATGGTACCTACTGTATCTTTGCAGGTAATCACCTGATTATTATTCTATCCCAAATCCATGCCCTTAAAAATGTTTTCCCTTTCTTTTTTTCTGTTTCTTATTCTTTCCTTCCCTTCTTTTTGTCTCTCGCTGTTTACCACTGTACTGCTAGATGACTGCAGTATGCTACATCTCTCATTTTCATTTCACCTTTTTGTCCTACCTCATTTGCCTTTGCTTGTTTTCATCATTTGCAGATTATTAGCTCCTTCAGTATGATAAGCCAGGGGGTGGTCATGGTGGTGCAGCGGTTAGCGTTGCCGCCTCACAACAAGAGGTTCTCCGGTTCGATTCTCGGCTGGGGTGCCTTCTGTGCAGAGTCTGCATGTCCTTCCTGTGGTCGTGTGAGTTTCCTCTGTGTGCTCCGGTTTCCTCAAACATCCCAAAGACATGCTGTAGGTGGATTGGACACTCTAAATTGGCCCTAGACATGAGTGTGTGCATGTGTGTACCTTCTGTGGAAGGTTGGGTGCCGGGCTGGCAACTCGACACCATAAAACTCCACTGCCAATCATGAGCAAACAGGTGATCCGCTGTGGCGACCCCTAACCGGGAAAAGCCGAAAGAAGAAGAAGTAGTATGATAAGCCATTTAAGCTCATGCCTTCCTGCAGTACCCAAGGTTCTCTTCCTCCAGCAGTGTTAAGTGTTAGACACCCATTCTCCTAAGGCCCCTCAAGGCACTGCATAGTAATGCATGGGTGATCTGCAGTAAGACAGGTGTCATCTGTGATATGTTGTCAATTGTTGATCTTGCTTTTTATTACTGAGTCCAAACTGGATTCTTTGACCCTCATTTGACTGCTGCTATTCCATCTGGACTCTCAGTAATACAGTGCTAGAAGGGGGGTGAAATTGGGGTTGACACAGACCAGGAACCCCCCCAAAACAAACTCACAATTAAACAATTGAAATCTGCAAAGATGCAACTTGGAGCCACTCTGTGTTATTGCAAGGTTTTATTGCAACTATATATTTACCATTTTTGTCAGGTTTGATTACACTAACAAGAATGCACTTTTTAAAACCCACTAGAACGTCACATGCTTGTTCCATCAGCCAATAAACAAACAATAACTAACAGCACTCCTCAATGAGCTACTTCTTTTTTACTTTAAGGAGGTACACTTTTTTTTAAAAGGTACAAAGTTTTAAAATAAATGAACTTATAAAACCAAAAACAATAGTCACCCAGTGGTGCTTTCAAACATAATATGATCGTAACTTGGGGTTAAGGTTGCCATATGTGAGGTAACAGGTTGGGACTGACTATATTTCACGGTTGTCCAGATTTTCACTGAATGTTCAGATTTTTGTCTAATATTTTTGGATTTTTCCTCATCAAATATGTGGTTTCTAGCAAATCACTGAGGATTAAAGTCAATAAATAATGAGAGTTTTAGGTTCATATATTTCAATAAAATGTATAGAAACACAAATTATGTGTGCTGACAACTTTCTAAGTTCATAAAAACGGTATTTCAAATGTGTCCCAATTTTTGTTCCTTTGCCCCCATCCAGATTTCTTGCTCTAAGAGGTTGAGAGTTGTAGACCTGACACATGCTGCTACTAGATGTCTGAGCATGTCCTGGTAAAGGAGCAGATTCTAGGTTTCTTTTCATATATCACACCACATTATGCAAGGACATTTCTACAAGAGTTCAACGATTTCCTCGTTGACTAAGTTATTCATCATCAACGTTTAGGTGTAATAGGTAGCTGTAACATCTGGGTTGATTATGACTCTGTAACTCATGCTAAATAATTTAGCTGGGATTGAAATATTTTGTATTTGCTTAGGTTATTACCGCAACAACTCGCAGATTAGGCCATGTTTTGCACTTAATTTTCCTAATGGACGCAACAGTCTCAAACTTGGTGGAACCAGTCTCTTAGTCTTTCAGCTTTCTGGTTCACTTCAGTCTGCACTAATTTTTACTTCCACCATGTATTGGCATTCCACAGTGTGCATGTGTTTCAGAGTTATGTACTATAAGCATTTTGTATTTGTAAATGTTTGTTTTGCATTACATATGGATAAGAATGGTTTATGGACATGGTGTAACATCTTACATCTTGCCATTCGTACCAATTGTTTTTGGAATCAAGTCCAGTGTTTACAGTAGTGCAGAGGTTATTGCTAATCATGCATTATCTGCCTGTTTCTGTTATCCTTTTTCTTTTCTGTAACTGCCTCTTGGATTAGAGTGCATTGTCATGAGATAGATGCCCAGCAGGTCTTATTACAAAGCTGTTTTACTTCCATATCCAGGTTTCAGTTTCATGGGTTACTAAAGTGTTCTTTGGTAATGACACTCTAGCCCCTTCTGGTGTGTTGACAGTAAAGTTCAAAGAGATTATAGGTAGGTACTAGGCTATTGGCCCAAGGGCATAAGTAAGCCTAGCCAACAAGGTTCCCTGGCTTACACCACCTAAGAAAGTTAATTTCCTGTGCCCCTGTCGAGCAGAGCCACAGAAGTGATCCCCGGGGTGTATTTCCCATTTCCTATCCACTCATCAGGATTTTTCTTGAAGAGTGCTAATGAGGAAATTTGCTTGACATAGATGGGTAGCTTGTTCCAGAGTGTAGGAAGTCTCTGGGACAGGAATCTATCCCTCCAGCATGTCCTGTTTATTGTGGTGACAAGGTTTAGGTCCCTACAGCGTGTAGCTCAGAGTGATTGAGATTTCTTTAGGTGTAGCATGTCCAACAGCTCTGGGTTTAACATAGTTTTTTGTGTTAGGCAGAGATCTCCTCGGAGTAAGAGATATGCTACAGAGTAAAGCTTGAGTTTTTTGAGACGGTCAGTGTAGGGCATCTGTTTGAGGCCAGTAATCCTCTTTGTGAGGTACTTCTGTTGCCTTTCCAACTGCTGCAGATTTCTTGCGAGGCATATTCCAAAAGGGGCGTTGTACTCAATAGTGAGTCTAATGAGTGCCGAGTAGAGGGGAACAATGACCTCTTTTTTTCCTGGCTGAGATGTGATGTGATTTTGTGATGTGGTGTGCCACATAGAAGGATTTCCTGACTACCGTGGCGATGTGATTATCAAAGGAGAGACTACTGTCCACCTGGGTCCCAAGGTCTCTTATCCCACATTCAGCGTTAGGTAGACTGCCGTTTATGTAGTAGTTCATGGGTACAGAGTTTTTACCAAAGGGGATGACCATTCACTTTTTGGCATTGAGCTTGAGGCCATGCCTCTTGACACCAGGCATCTGTCTCAGTGAGGCCCTTCTGTAGGATGTCCACATCATTTGGGGACTCGACTATGGCTCCTAGTTTGCAGTCATCTGCGAGCTTCATTAGCCAGAGGCCTTCTGTGTTAGCCTGTACTTCAGAGAAGTAGATACCAAACAGGAGAGGTTCCAGGACTGTACCCTGTGGTTCTACACTTGTCATTGGTTTGAAGTCAGATTTGAATCTGCAACTTTTACAGTGTGGGTTCTGTCAGTGAGCCAGTTGGCAACCCATCTTGGGATGTAGGGATTTACACCTAGTTTAGTGAGTTTAGCTATAATTCCAGAATGGGGGATGGTGTCGAAAGCCTTGGCGAGGTCAAGATAGGCTGTGTGAACCACATTACCCACATGTATGGTCTTGGTGACTGCCTCAAAGAAGTCGATCAGGTTCAGAAGGCATGATCTGCCTCTCACAAACCCGAACTGGGTGGGGGGGGTCCAGATTTTGGAGGTTACCAATGTCTTCGTTTATGAGTTCCATGATGATATGTTCCATGGCCTTACAGATTAGTGTAGCAAACATTTCCTTCAGCATAACAAGGGACAACCACTCACTGGTATATTGTAAACATTGTCTCTAGTTCATTTGGTCACACTGGCTAATGCTGATGGGAAATCACAACCCCATGTAAAATGGGGAAAAAAGTGGTTGATGATGTTGACCTGAAGATGTATTGTTAGATGCTAAAACTGTGTTTCATGATGTCTTGCTTCTTTATGGACTCGCATATCTATTTTGTCAGTGGACTATACAAAACCAGTGATTGGCCAATGAACTGTGGGACATATTTTGTAAGTCATGTTTGCTAGGGATCATTGATAGCATTTGAAAATATGCACATACACTGCCAGTGTGTAATCTGAGAAAGTACTGCACATTGAGAAGCTTCTTCTGTCATTAAATGCATCTTTTAATTCATGCAGCAAAATAAATAAGTCACCTGCAAATAATGTATAGTTGAACTCCAGTGTCAGGAAGATACTTTTGTTAGTTTAATAACAAGCATTACAATGACATTTTTTCAGTAGCGCAGATAACCCTTCCATTTCCCGTTCACTGATGTTACATTAATAGCAACACCTTTTAAGCCCATCAAAATGTTAAGATGATGTATGGAACAGAGGATGTTCTTCATGTTTCACTTTTGCAGTCATCACACTTGGGTTATCTGCCTGCAGGTAGCCTTCAGTCAGCCCAAATACCAGAGACTTAGTATTTCTGTGTCGGTTTCTGTCGCTCCAGGACTGACGTCAGGTCGTCAGGGGTATAAAACCAGGCAGCCGATGCCATTACATCAGTCTTTCTTGCCGAGGAGCGAAGCAGAAGCAGTTTGCAAGTTTTGGTCTGCCGCTACCTGAATTTCCGTTTATGAATTGAATAATCCTGAAGTCTTCTAAAAGCTAAGTACCCCATTGGGGATCCTTTTCTCTTGCTCTAACTGATGTCAGAAAAAGTTAACAATTGTCTTGCCTGTGGAAAGCAAATACCACACAGAGATTTTCATTCTTACTGCGTCACCTGTTTAGGCCCAGACAACGATGTACCTCACTGTTGGTTTTGTGCCTTGTTCAAAGCCCGAACCATTCATCGTCGGGCTCTCATTGTTGCTAATTTCTTTCGCTATCTATCTCCATATTCTGAAATGGCTTTGGTAAGCCGTCCAACTAAGGATATCCTGAAAAAATGTAAGGATAAAGACAGAGACAGACCTCATAGGTCCAAAGCTGCCGACGACGCTTCCATTAAGCTAGTCGCCAATTTGCCTGTACTCGGTGATGTGCTTTTGCAGCCCCTGATGCCCACTTCGATGGATTCAGGTATGCAGCGAGACTCTTCTTAGACTGTGGAATCTGCTGATATCTCTACCTTGGGTGGGTCCGTAGCTGCTGTGCAGGCACTGGCTTCTGAGGCAGATGTTCATCGTGTTTCAATGTTGCAGTCCTTACAAATGGGTTATCCAGCTCCTGGTAGTTCACAGTCGGCCAGAATACTAAAGTCCTTGGTATAATTAGTCAGCTGCCTCTGGAACAAGCCTGATGCCAGGTTGTCAAGTACAAAGGCAGGCAGCCGGCGTCATTTCCTCAGTCTTTCTTGCTGCGGAGCCCAAAGCAGAAGCAAATGTCCTTCATGGATGCATCTGCAGTCATAACAAGTGGGTTGTCCTGTCGTCAGGCAGCCCTGCAGTCGGCCGGATTCCAAAGTCCGGGTCCGGCTTCGGCTGATGTCGCATTCCACCCGACGTCATCTCTGTTGG
Organism: Protopterus annectens; assembly: GCF_019279795.1. NCBI lineage: Eukaryota > Metazoa > Chordata > Ceratodontiformes > Protopteridae > Protopterus > Protopterus annectens. The sequence continues at coordinate 444,882,461 of NC_056739.1, forward strand.
TCTTCGGGTATAAAAGCATCAGCCGACGCCATTTTCCTCAGTCTTTCTTGCCGCGTGGCGCCCGAAGCAGAAGCTGTTCGCAAGTGCCGGTCGGTCGGATCCAGAGATTACTTCTACGAATACTACTTCAAGACTTCTAAAGCTAAGTACCCGTTGGGGACTCTTTCTTGCCTCAGCCGATGTCAGAAAAAGTTAACAATTGTTTAACCTGTGGGAAACAGATACCTCATAAAGATTTCCACTCTTACTGCCTGCCTTGTTTAGGCCCAGCCCACGACGTAGCAGCCTGTTCGCCTGTGCCTCTTTCAACCGACGAACGCTTAGGCCGGTCGGAGTTTGCAGAACAGTTTTTCGGTTCTGTTTTGCGTACATTATGCCGCCGGATCCTCTGACTACCCCAAAAACGCAAAGATAAAGACCGACACTCGCGGTCCGCGGTTTCGCCGAAACCACGGTAAAGCAAATCATGAGTGTCTCGGTTTCGCTGAAACCGAAAACTGATCAAAGTACAGCTGAACCTATTCTTACAACTGAGGCCCCTGCTACAACTCTTGAATCGACCTCAGAAATTTTACCCACTACGGTGGTTGACTTATCAGACACCATTCCCTTGGATGTCTCTACCCCAGCACGTGGTGCTGCTAGGCCTCCTGCTGCCATGTCCATTAAGGCCTTCGCCAGGGCTAAAGCAGCCAAGACTTCTAAAACAGTGCCTGTTAAACCCCACACATCCAGGCCCTCTTCTAGTTCTCAAATGCTTTCTTTGGCAGAAGATTTAATTTCTTTAATTAGAGGATCTCAATCTCACCCAGACAGGGCCTCTCAGCCCCCAGAGAAGAGACCTAGGGCAGAGCCCCCTGAGCCAGTGTCTTCTGATGATTCTGCTGATGAATCAGACATAACTGACCAGCCTGAGGCTCCCTTCTCCAATTTTGAAGATTCTGATGCTGAAGAATCCATTCCAGCTGCTTCCCCACCAGAAGAATTCTCCTTTGGGGAAACCTTGCATGCCATGCGAGAACAGTTCCAATGGCAGCAACAGGATTTTTCAGACTCCAGAAAAAGACTTAGGACCTTTCTGCACCTCCCACAGCACAGGCCCTTAGCTATACCTCCTGTTCTCTCTGTGGTGGATGATGCTTTCAATGATGTTTGCTCCGCCCCAGATTCTTTACCCCCAGCCCCTGCCAAACCAGACAGATTTTACAGGGTGCCAGATACTCATCACCACCTTTATAAGGCCCCACTTGCAGATCCAGAAACTATATCCCAGGGTCCCAAGGCAGTAGCCGCGACCACAGCTAAAAACCCTATTCCTTCTGAAAGGGAAGCAAGGTCATTAGACAGATGGGGTAAAAAGGTCTACACTTCAGCTACTCTCTCAGCTAGAGCTTTAAACTGTCAGTTTCACATGATACAATACCAAGAGTTTATGCTTGATCAGTTAACTAAAAAACTAACCACTGATGAATCTCTTGATAAGAAATATGTATTAGAGATGGTAAATAACATACAACAGGTTAGCAACCATTCCCTAAAATGTGGCTATGATGCACTGGAGGCTTCATTTAGATCATCCATGACAGGCACAGTGATAAGAAGGCATGCATGGCTAAAAGAACAAGCTTTACCGGATCATGTTAAAGCTAAGTTGCTAGATGCTCCTATGGACAAGACAAGTTTGTTTGGTACACCTGCCCAGCAGGTTATGAAGAAAATGGAAGAAAAGGCAAAATCTGTTCAAACTGTTAAAGATTTCTTGCAGGTTCAACCCCCAAGGTTTAGCAGGAACTGGCCTGCCAAAAATTGGTCCTTTCCTGACTCCACAAAATTTCAAAGGGGCAGGAATAGACGCTCCAGAGGTAGAAACCAATCCAGAGGAGGTGCCTACAGAGGACGACAGTGGCAAGGTAACAACAGAGGCGCAGACACAGCCACTGCCACTACATCAGCACAACCACAGTGACTTAATCCTAAATCCGCCTACCAGGGAACAAATAGCAGCTCCTCTAGGCGGAAAGTTAACCTTATTTTCAAAGAACTGGCACTACATAACAAAAGACAAGTGGATTTTACAAACCATAGATCAAGGTTACCGGTTTCACTTCCACACTTTACCAGTCAAAAGAGGAATGCCAAACCTACCTCCAAATCAAAAAACAGAGGCTCTACGCCAGATAATGGAGTTAGCAAACATGAGAGCTGTGGAAAGAGTGCCAACAGCAGACCAAGGAAAGGGGTTCTACTCCAGACTATTCCTAGTTCCAAGAAAGGAAAAAGTTGGAGACCAATTCTCGACCTGTCCACCTTAAATACATACATCATTGTCCCAAAATTCAAAATGCTGACCCTACAGCAACTTCTTCCCATGCTGGGCAAGGAGTCTTGGCTGGTAACTCTAGATCTCAAGGAGGCATACCTGCACGTCCCCATTCGACCAATCTGCAGAAGATACCTCAGATTTCTTGCAGGATCAGAGCACTATCAATTCTCAGCATTGCCCTTTGGCTTATCTACTGCCCAGAGTATTCACAAAATGCCTGGCATCAGTAATCGCCCATTGCAGACTACAGGAATTCAAATTTACCCATACCTGGACAACTGCCTGCTACAAGGGGACAACAAAAGCAAGCTGACAACAGATTTACAAAGGGTCATTTACTTGCTACAAGGACTGGGATACACAGTCAATTTACAAAAGTCAAGGCTGATACCATCCCAAACAAGGACGTTCTTGGGCTGAATTGGACACAGTACAACAAATGGCATTCCTGACTACAGAAAACAAAAGAACTTCCTCTTTACTTCTTGGCACTAACAAAACTGAACAAGTTAACAGCAAGAAAAGTTCTGCAGGCCTTGGGCTTCATGGCATCATGCATAATCTTGGTCCCATTTGCCAGACTACATATGAGGAAACTACAGTGGTACCTAAAGAATTTATGGTCCCAACACAGACACAGTCTAGAAACAGAAATCCCACTAATTCCATGCTTAAAACAGGAGTTCCTATGGTGGGCTCAGGCATGCCAGTCAAACCCAGGCCTACCCTTTTGCAGATGTCAACCAAGCCAGACCATCACAACAGACGCTTCAGACCTAGGATGGGGGGCCCATATGCTGGACAAATGCGTGCAAGGATTGTGGACACAGGATCAACTTCGCCTGCACATCAATCTAAAAGAAATGCTGGCAGTAAAACTGGCAATCCAAAAGTTCAAACCATTTCTCAAAGAGGGCCAGTTGATGATAAGGACAGACAACACCACAGTTATGTGGTACATCAACAAACAGGGAGGCACTCATTCATACCCCCTATGCAGAATGACCTTGGAGCTGTGGACCCTGGCACTCAGCTACAACATTCAGTTACAGGCAATATTTGTACCGGGAAAGACAATACTCTAGCAGACATATTAAGCAGAACCACCGGATGCCCACGAATGGAAACTGCACCCGGACATCTTCAAGACCATCTCAAAGAAATGGGGAATGCCACAGATAGACCTATTCGCATCACCTCTCAATCACCAGCTCAAAAATTCTGCACAAGGACATTCCACCCACTAGCATGGAAAGTGGACTCACTCTCCTTCAACTGGAAAGGCCTAACAGCATATGCATTCCCACCTCTTCCTTTGATACACAAGGTACTACTAAAAATCAAGGAAGAACGCCCAAGGATAATCCTGATAGCTCCAAACTGGCCAAGACAGCACTGGTACCCACTACTGAAGAGCATGTCTCGAACAAAATGTGGCCAATACCTCTGATGCCTTTGATGTTAACTCAGAACAACTACAGCATCATACATCCAAACCTAAAACGCTGCAACTGACTGCATGGAACATCACATAACAGCAGCTAATCCAGAACGCTCCCAAAGAGTTAAAGACATTATTCTTGAAGCACGCAGACCTTCAACAAGAAGGAACTATGCTGGGAAATGGAAAAGGTTTGTCATTTGGAGTACGGAAAGAGGAAAAGATGTGTCAAACATAGATATGCCTAACATTCTGGAGTATCTGGCGAACTTCTTCATTCAGGCCTGTCCTACTCCTCCATCAAGATACATGCATCAGCTATTTCAGCAGAATACAGCTTTGATCCACCTGTTTTTCGCACCCTTTGCTCAGGCAGTTCCTCAGAGGAATCAAGAATGTAAAACCTCCAAGGAAACCACCATTACCAGCTTGGGATTTAAACTTTGTGCTAGAAAAGTTGACACTATCACCCTTTGAACCAGCAGCAACAGCAGACCTACAACACCTGTCATGGAAAACTGCTTTCCTACTGGCAATAACTTCAGCAAGGAGGGTTTCAGAACTACAGGCCTTAATGGCAGTGCAACCCTTCCTAATCTTCCACCAAGATAGAGTGTCCATGAGGACTAATCCTACATTTATGCCCAAGGTGGTATCCAGAGTGTCTTTGAACCAGGCAATCCACCTACCTACCTTCTTTCCCAACCCACAAAACAGAGGGAAAGAATACTGCATACCTTGGATGTACATAGACAGCTACGCTACTACTTGGACAGAACAAAAAACAGCAGAAAGACTGACCAACTTTTTGTAGCCTATGCAACAGGAAGGGAAGGAAAAGCTATTTCCAAACAGACAATCTCCAAATGGATAGGAAACTGCATACGTTACTGTTACTCCTTCCATGGAAAACCAATTCCACAGAACATAAGACCTCATTCTACAAGGGCAACAGCCACTACCACAGCCTTCTTACGAGGAGTGGCAACCAAAGACATTATTGAGGCGGCTACTTGGACCTCCGTGCATACATTTGCCAAGCATTATAATTTGCCTCTTTATTCCAGATCCTGAGCAGGGTTTGCCACTGCTGTACTGCAAGGGATCCTAAACACACCATAATCTACTTTTATCCTCCTCCCCTTGTTGGCTATGGTATTCTACCCACTTGTTATGACTGCAGATGCATCCATGAAGGACATAGTACAGTTTTGTACCTACCATAAATGTAGATGTCCGAACTGGATAGCATCTGCAGTCAGGATTACCCTCCCTCCTTCCCCTCTGTGGTACTCCTAGGGTGTTTACCCTCCAAATAGCTAGCTGTTGGGGGGGGGTCTTTTATGGTGTATTTGTTTGTATATATGTACATATATGTTTATTGTTGTGTTTACCTCTATCTATTTGGAAACATTGGCATCTATCCAAATTTTTAGCATGCAAGAGGGCTACTGGCATCTGGGGCAAGAAACACTGAGGAAAATGGCGTTGGCTGATGCTTTTATACCCGAAGACCAACAGAGATGACGTCGGGTGGAATGCGACATCAGCCGAAGCCGGACCCGGACTTTGGAATCCGGCCGACTGCAGGGCTGCCTGACGACAGGACAACCCACTTGTTATGACTGCAGATGCTATCCAGTTCGGACATCTACATTTATGGTAGGTACAAAACTGTACTTTTGCATGAGTGCCGGTCGGCCGATTACCTTCTTTTTGTATTCCAACTTCTAAAGTTGAAGACATCCTCAGATAAGTACCCCATTGGGGACCCTTTTATCTTGCTTTAACGAATGTCAGAGAAAATTAATAACTGTCTTGCCTGTGGAAAACAGATTCTGCTTCGTGATTTTCATTCTTACTGTATTACTTGTTTGGGCCTTGAGCATGAAGTTCCAAGTTGTGATCTCTGTGCTGCTTTCAGCCCATGTACCATACACCATAGAGCTAGGATTTTGTATAAGCACTTTGGAGTTTGGCCTAAGTTTGTCGGTATGGTGTCTTCTGGTCTCCCAACTTCGGGTGTTCCTAAGAAGCGCAAGGATAAGGACCGCGACAGGCCTAGGGTTAAATTAACAGACGACAACCCTGCTAAGTTGGCTGTCAGTCCAGCGATAGCCAGTGAGGCGCTTTCTTTGCCCCTGCAGTCCGCAGATGTTCAGCAGCAGGCATCTTCGGAAGCCTTTCCTGAGTCCTCCATTTCTCAGGCTTCTACCTTGCCTTTGGACCCTCCACCAGTCACTGCCTCTGATGGATCTGGAGCGGCTAAACAGGCGCCGGCTTTGGAGGACTCTTTCCTCCATCCGGACACCAGATCCAGACTGACGACCTCAGTTCACATTTCTGAGGTGGCTAGGCCTCCCGAGTTCCTCCAGCTTTCTAGTAAGTCTCTCAGCAGAAAATCTACTACTAAACAGGTGCCGGCCTCCCCTCAATTGCTTCAGGCTCAGATGGTTAAGATGACTAGTGATCTCTTGACTGTTATCAGGGGCTCTCAGCCACCTCCTTCTAAGAGAGCTAGGGAATTGTCCCCAGATGTTTTGTCTGCCTCAGAATCAGATGTTTCTAGCTCATCTATGATGAAGGACACTCTCAGCTTTTTTCTGGTTTTGAGGATTCTGATGCTGAAGACTCCATCCCTTCTGCCCCCCCCCCCCCCCCCAGAAAATTTCTCTTTTGGGGATACTCTGAATACCCTCAGGGAGCATTTTAGATGGGAAAGTCAGGACTTCCCTCAGTCTAAGAAGCGGATTAGGGAGTTCTTGGATTTGCCTCAGCATAAGCCTTTGGCTATTCCTCCGGTTTTGGAAGTTGTTGATGATGTTTTCATGGAGAATTGTTTGACTCCTAATTCTGTTCCTCCTGCTCCCAGAAAGCCTGACAGGTATTATGGAGTTCCTGATTCTCATCAGTTCCTTTTCAAGAATACTATTTCTCAGGGCCCTAAGGGTGTTAAAGCCACGGTTGCTAAAAATTCTCTTCCTTTTGACAGGTAATCTAGGGCCTTAGATAGGTGGGGTAAAAAGGTTTATACTTCTTCCACCCTGGCTATTAGGTCTGTTAATTGTCTCTTTCATATGCTTAAGTATCAGCATCATACTTTGGAGGCTATCAAGGCTAAAATTGCTGGTGTTCCTTCCCTGATGGAGAATAAGGACATGCAAGACTTATTGAATTCTGTCACTTTGGTTACTAAACATTCACTAAATTGTGGTTTTGACATTTTGGAGGCTTCTTCCAGAGTAGCGGCCACTGGTTCTGTTATCAGAAGACATGCTTAGCTCAGGGAAAAGCCCCTTTCTGAGCCTGTAAAATCTAAATTACTGGACGTGCCCTTGGATAACGACAATCTCTTTGGAAGCAAAGCAGAAGAGGTTTTTAAGAAGTTGGAGGATAAGGCTAAATCTATGCAAACTGTTAAAGACTTTCTGCAAGTTCAGCCTCCTCGTTTTAGTAGGCATTACCCTTCTAAGAGTCGGACTTTTCCTGACCCTAGTAAACAGGGTCGCACTAGATCCAGGGGCTACAGGTCTTCCAGGGGACAGAATTCCGCCCCTCAAAAGGTTAAACATTGGCAGGCTTCATCTTCTAAATCTGGGAGTTCTAAGCAGACTTCCCAAAGCAAACATTCTCAATGACTCCGGCCTTCCCCTGCTTGCCTCTATGGGCCCAGGGTTTCCTTTGGGGGGAAGGTTAGCCATATTTGCAGATGTCTGGCACACTATCACGGATGACAAATGGGTGCTAAAAATAGTATCCCAAGGCTACAAATTCTCCTTTCACACCTTACTTGTAATCCAAGGATACACACACATTCCCCCACCTCAAAAGGCAGAAGCAGAAAAACAAGTTTCTTCCTTGCTAAACTGGGAGCAATAGAGCCAGTTCCTACACTGCATATAGGCCAGGGTTTTTACTCAAGACTTTTCCTGGTCCCTAAAAAAGGGGGCACCTGGCACCCTTTTCTGAATTTGTCCATTCTAAACACCTTTCTGGTGATTCCCAAATTCAAAATGCTCACCCTTCAGCAGTTGCTGCCAATGCTGGCCAAGGATTCCTGGCTGGTGACTTTGGATCGAAAATAAGCTTACATGCACATCCCTATAAGGGAAAGCTGCAGGCAGTTCCTTCATTTCAGGGCGAGGAACAGGCACTTCCAATTCTCTGCACTGCCCTTTGGCTTATCTACTGCTCCGAAGTTTTACAAAATGTGTGGCTCCAGTTATTGAATTTTGTAGGCAAGGAAACATTCAAATTTACCCTTACTTGGACGATTGCCTTATTCAAGCAAACTCTCCAGAGCAACATCGAAAGGATTCGGACTTTGTAAAGAATCTTCTCACCAATTTGGGCTACACAATTAACGAAAAGAAGTCAAAATTGGTACCAACCAGGGAGATTGTATTCCTGGGAGTGGGCCTGAACACAGCCCAGATGGTATCCCTCCCTTAAGAGAAACAGATGGATCTTTCAAATTACTTCAAGAACTTGGCAGACATGACCCAGCTCTCTGCAAGGCAATTCCTGCAAGCCCTGGGGTTCATGGCTTCATGTATTCTGATGATTCCATATGCCAGACTGCATACGAGGAAAATACAATGGTACCTCAAAAACCTTTGGTGTCAACACAGTCAGGATTTAGACTTTATTCTTCCTCTGATTCCCTGCCTGCAGACTGAGTTCCTTTGCTGGCAACGGCCTGTGCACAGAACAAAGGCCTACCTTTCTGTCCACCTCCTGCCAGCCAGACTCTCACCATGGATGCCTCGGAATATGCTTAGGGGAACACATCTAGAGGGCAAATGCATTCAGGGAGCCTAGAGCTATCAACAAGCTCATTTGCACATAAATCTGAAGGAAATGATGGCAGTTCAGCAGGCCTTGATGGCTTTCAAGCATCTTCTCTCTCCTGGTACTCTTCTAGTCAGGACAGACAACACTACAATCATGTGGTACATCAACAAACAGGGAGGGACTCACTCTTACCCCCTGTGCAGACAAAGCATGAGACTATGGTCCATGGCAGCTTTTTTGGGCATTCATCTGACAGCTCAGTATCTTCCAGGAAGGCTCAACACCTTGGCAGACCAGTTGAGCAGTCAGGTCCTGGATTCTCACAAGTGGCAACTAAACAAGACCATCTTCCATCTCATCATTCAGCATTGGGGCACTCCTCAGGTGGATCTCTCTTTTCCTCTCCAACCAACAACTTTCTTCCAACCTTTTGCACCAGGGACCATCATGACAAACCTTGGAAAGTGGATGCTCTGTCCTTCCCCTGGACACAGCTATCGATCTATGCATTCCCTCCTCTGCCTCTTCTTCCCAGAGTGCTGTTAAAGATAAGGGACGAAATACCAAGGGCCATCATCACAGCTGCAGACTTGCCCAGGCAACACTGGTATCCACTTCCTCGCAGTCTTTCCCAGTCTCAGTCTTGGCATCTTCCCCTGATACCAGATCTCTTGGTTCAGGACAGAGGAAAAATTCTGCATCCTCACCTTCAGACTCTGCATTTGACAGCCTGGCTCATAATTTAAACCTTTCCCAACAGGTGGTTGAGGTCCTTCGTGAGGCCAAGAGGCCTAGTACTAGGACATCTTACACAGATAAGTGGAAAAGATTCTCCATTTGAATGCAGACTAGAAGGGAAGACCCATCTCAGCCTTCTCTTCCTCTAATTCTTGATTATCTGTCAAGTTTACTTAATGGCGGACTTTCCTTCTCTTTAATCAAGATTCAGGCTTCAGCTATTTCTGCTCACTGTTCCTTTGAACAACCCATTTTCTCTCATCAAAGCTTTCGGGCAGAACCCTTCTTCAATACTAATACATTTAAATCTGAGAACTGAAAGCTTATATACAGGTCTAACATCACATGACCAGCAGCCAAATGAAATCATGTGATAACAAAAACATAGAAACAGAATACATTACAAATGACATTTGTAAAAAATACATAATGCAAGCAACATATTTACAAAAAGTTATGTAAAAATATATTTAAAAAATATATATATAAAATATATATAGTTATTTAAAATATATATATATATATATATATATATATATATATATATATATATGTAACAGACTCAGCTTATTTTAGTGTTACATAATCTAACCAAAATAGGTTTTAGACTAACCTTACTATTAAGGCCAGGAGGTGAATCAGCAAATTCTACAACTGATTTTTTGAAGTTTAAAATGCAAGTGTCTGATAGCATGATTTGTTTTTTAGATGTTAAACTTCATTTAAAAGATGGACTACTGAATACTAGTGTTCATAAGAAGGAAGTCAGTTGTTGTAGATATTTACATCATAGTAGCATGCACGCCCCGCATATTTTTTAAAGGCATGGCAAAATCTCAATTCATTAGGACTAGTAGACTAAATACGGATGACGAAGTTTTTATATCACAACTTGATGACATGGTAGGTGTTTTTATTTCTAGTGGCTATGATGCCCAATTACTTTCTAAACTTAAATTGGATATAGTGGAAGCAAGGCAGACTTCCTTGAAACCTATTTTTTCTGATAATATGTATAGTTCACCAATTCATGTGAGTAATAATAATAACAAAGAATTGTCCTTGATTAGGTATGTTACAACCTATAATAGAAGATCTAATTCGGTGAAACAAATTATCTCAAACAATTGGTTAATCTTAATGGCCCTAGATGAACTGAAGGCCATTTTAGGTGACAAACCACGTTTCTCATATAGAAACATGAAGACTATTAAGAGTTTACTATGTTTTAAAGATTTTTATAAACCTAGGCAGCTGTTAAGTATGGCACTTTTCAGTGCTTCAATTGTGTTGTTTGTATGCAGATTTTTGGTAATGGTAGTGATGTATTTATACACCCCACTAATGGCCAGACTTTTAACTTTAAGTTTTTAGCCACATGTAACACCCCGGGTATTGTCTATTTGGCCACATATATATCATGTTCTTCGTTCTATGTGGGTAAAACCACACGTAAGTTAAAATAACGTATCATTGATCATAACTCCGAAATTAGAAGATGTTGTGATAAGAATGCACTATTTAAACATATTAGCACTTGTGGTCATGAACATTCTTTCAAGTTTAGAGCTATTGATATAATTTGTCCGAATGCTAGGGGTGGGGATATTAATAATTATTTAGAAACCAAGGAATTTGAATGGATATTAAGGTTGGCTGCTGATTCACCTCCTGGCCTTAATAGTAAGGTTAGTCTAAAATCTATTTTGGTTAGATTACGTAACACTAAAATAAGCTGAGTCTGTTACATATATATATATATATATATATATATATATTTTTTTTTTTAAATAACTATATATATTTTATATATATATTTTTTAAATATATTTTTTACATAACTTTTTGTAAATATGTTACTTGCATTATGTATTTTTTACAAATGTCATTTGTAATGTATTCTGTTTCTATGTTTTTGTTATCACATGATTTCATTTGGCTGCTGGTCATGTGATGTTAGACCTGTATATAAGCTTTCAGTTCTCAGACTTAAATGTATTAGTATTGAAGAAGGGTTCTGCCCAAAAGCTTTGCTTTGTTATTAAAGTGGTTTTTCCAACAAGTGTTTTTTTCTACTATTCAACGTTCTGCAGTTAGTTTATTCATTTTCTCTCATCCCCTGATGAAAGAGTTCCTCAGGGGAGTTAGCAATTTAAAGCCTCCCAGAAGGGCACCTACTCCTGCTTGGGATCTTAATTTTATGATTGAGAAACTTACTCTGCCTCCCTTTGAACCTGCTGCCTCTGCAGATTTCAAGATGACCTTCAAGGATGCATCTGCAGTCATAACATATGGGTTGTCCTGCCTCAGGCAGCCCTTCCATCGGCCGGATTCCAAAGTCTGGGTCTGGCCTCGGCTGATGTCGCACTTTCCCCGACGTCAGAGCTTCTGGGGTATAAAGGCATCAGCCGACGCCATTTTCCTCAGTCTTTCTTGCTGCGGTGCCCAAGCAGAAGCTGTTCGCAAGTGCCGTGGGTCAGATCCAGAGAATTCAGCTACTGAAAACTTCTAAAAAAGCTAAGTACCCTGTTGGGGACTCTTTCTTGCCTCAGCCGATGTCAGACAAAGTAAATAATTGTTTAACTTGTGGGAAACAAATACCTCATAAGGATTTCCATTCTTACTGCCTTCCTTGCTTAGGCCCAGACCACGACGTATCAGCTTGTTTAGCCTGTGCCTCCTTCAATCGACGGACTCTTAGACGTCAGTCAGAGTTTGCAGAAGAGTTTTTTGGATCCGCTTTTGCATATAAAATGCCGTCGGAGACTCCGACTACACATTTAGCCAAAAAACGCAAGGAAAAGGACCGACACTCACGGCCCACGGTTTCGGCTGAAACCACGGTTAGGCCTACCGCGAGTGTCTCGGTTTCGGCTGAAACCGAGTCCTCGGTTCTTACTTCTGCCGAAATCATACCTCCGACAACCGAGGCCAGAGAGGCCCCGGCTGAGTCGGCTTCAGAAATCCCTACCGAAGAAGCAAGCGCACAAGAATTGTCCGACACCATTCCATTGGACATTTCTACACCTGCACGTGGGGCAGCTAGGCCCCCTGCTTCTATGTCTATTAAGGCCTTCTCCAGGGCTAAAACAGCTAAAATTTCAAAAGCTTTACCTGCAAAATCTACTTCTCAGAGACCTTCCTCAAGTTCTCAGATTCTCAGCCTTGCTGAGGACATTATTTCTTTGATTAGGGGTTCCCAACCTCACCCAGACAGGGCCTCCCACCCTCTTCCTGACAAAAGGCCTAGGACTGAACCCCCCGAGCCTCTCTCCTCTGATTACTCCTCGGATGGATCTGATTTATCAGACCATCAGGAAGGGGCATATTCGCCTTATGAGGATTCAGATGCAGAAGACTCTATTCCTTCTGCCTCCCCTCCAGAAGAATTTTCCTTTGGGGAGACCTTGCACTCAATGAGGGAACACTTTCAATGGCAGGGTCAGGATTTCTCTGATTCTAGAAAAAGACTAAGGACATTTTTACATTTGCCCCAGCATAGGCCTTTAGCCATACCACCTGTGCTAACTGTAATTGATGATGCATATAATGATGTCAGTTCTGTCCCTGATTCTCTTCCACCGGCCCCTGCCAAACCTGACAGATATTACAGGGTCCCGGATTCTCACTTCCACTTGTATAAAGCCCATGCTGCAGACCCAGAAACTATTTCTCAGGGCCCAAAAGGTGTTGCAGCTACCACTGCCAAAAAACCCCTTCCCTCTGAAAGAGAGTCAAGAGCATTAGAGAGATGGGGAAAAAAGGTTTAGACTTCTGCTACTCTTTCTGCCAGGGCATTAAACTGTCAATTTCATATGATACAGTACCAGGAATATTTGTTAGATCAGCTAAATAAAAGCTTTCTTCTCCTGAACCTTTAGACCGTAAGTCCCTTCAGGATTTGGTACACAACTCTCAGCAGGTCAGTATTCATTTCTTAAAATGTGGCTATGATGCACTGGAGGCTTCATTTAGATCAGCTATGACTGGGGCAGTAATTCGAAGGCATGCCTGGCTAAAAGAGCAATCCTTGCCAGACCATGTCAAGGCTAAACTCCTAGATGCTCCAATGGAGAAACAAAGTTTATTTGGCTCCCCTGCACAGGAGATTCTAAAGAAAGTGGAAGAAAAAGCAAAATCAGTGCAAACAGTAAAGGATTTTCTGCAGGTTCAACCTCCGAGGTTCAGCAGAAACTGGCCTTCAAAGAATTGGTCCTTTACAGACACCTCCAGAGCACAGAGGGGCAGGAATAGACACCCAAGAGGCAGAGGTCAATCAAAGGGTGCCTGCAGGGGTCGTCAATGGCAGCCTGCCAACCAGAGGAGTAGTGCCACAGCTGCAACTACAACCACTTCCACAGGACAGACACAATGACTTGACTCTGATTCCGCCTACCAGGGAACAACTGGAAGCACCCTTGGGCGAAAAGCTGGCTTTATTCTCGAAAAACTGGCATTGCATTACAAAAGACACATGGACATTGCAAACAATAGACAAAGGATACAGGTTTCACTTCCACACTTTACCAAGAAGGAGCGGAATGCCAAACCTTCCACCAAACCAGAAGCCAGAGGCTTTAAGACAAATCAACAATTTACTTCAGATGAAAGCGATAGAAAGGGTACCATCTATGGAACAAGGCCAAGGATTTTACTCCAGACTATTCCTTGTACCAAGAAAAGAAAACCAATGGAGGCCTATTCTCGACTTGTCCGCACTAAACACATATCTCATTGTGCCAAAATTCAAAATGCTGACCCTACAGCAACTTCTTCCCATGTTGGGCAAGGAGTCTTGGCTGGTGACTCTAGATCTCAAGGAGGCATACCTGCACATCCCTATACGACCAGATTGCAGAAGACACCTCAGATTTCTTGCAGGATCAGAGCATTATCAATTCTCAGCATTGCCCTTTGGCTTATCTACTGCGCCCAGAGTATTCACGAAATGCCTGGCATCAGTAATTGCACATTGCAGGCTTCAGGGAATTCAAATCTACCCATACCTGGATGACTGCCTAATACAAGCGGACAACAAGACAAAACTAATAAAGGATTTGGCCTATGTCATACACCTGTTACAGGCCTTGGGATACACAGTCAACATCCAGAAGTCAGGACTAGTGCCATCCCAAAGGATAACATTTTTGGGTGGGATCTGGACACAATAACTCAGATGGCTTTTCTCACAGAAGAAAAACAAAAGCAACTCCCAGTCTACTTCATGGCTTTGACAAGACAAGCTCAGCTTACTGCAAGGAAAGTCCTGCAGGCCCTGGGTTACATGGCATCCTGCATAATCTTGATCCCGCATGCCAGGCTGCATATGAGGAAATTACAATGGTACCTAAGGAATGTATGGTCTCAACACAGGCACAGTCTAGAAACCATGATACCAATCATTCCATGCCTGAAAAAGGAATTCCTGTGGTGGGCTTGAAAAAATATATTGAGCTCTCTGCTTACTGCTTCCTGCTTCTTTCTCTTGCTGTGGGATTTGAAGTCTTCTTAAGAAACTCAGTCTTGCTGGCTGGAATCAAAGTCTGGTTATAATTGCATTCACAGTCTGTTGCATACAGAAACTTGCAGAATATACACTAATACAGCATCTGACTTTAAAAGGTACAAAGTTTTAAAATAAATTAACTTATAAAACCAAAAACAATAGTCACCCAGTGGTGCTTTCAAACATAATATGATCGTAACTTGGGGTTAAGGATGCCATATGTGAGGTAACAGGTTGGGACTGACTATATTTCACGGTTGTCCAGATTTTCACTGAATGTTCAGATTTTTGTCTAATATTTTTGGATTTTTCCTCATCAAATATGTGGTTTCTAGCAAATCACTGAGGATTAAAGTCAATAAATAATGAGAGTTTTAGGTTCATATATTTCAATAAAATGTATAGAAACACAAATTATGTGTGCTGACAACTTTCTAAGTTCATAAAAACGGTATTTCAAATGTGTCCCAATTTTTGTTCCTTTGCCCCCATCCAGATTTCTTGCTCTAAGAGGTTGAGAGTTGTAGACCTGACACATGCTGCTACTAGATGTCTGAGCATGTCCTGGTAAAGGAGCAGATTCTAGGTTTCTTTTCATATATCACACCACATTATGCAAGGACATTTCTACAAGAGTTCAACGATTTCCTCGTTGACTAAGTTATTCATCATCAACGTTTAGGTGTAATAGGTAGCTGTAACATCTGGGTTGATTATGACTCTGTAACTCATGCTAAATAATTTAGCTGGGATTGAAATATTTTGTATTTGCTTAGGTTATTACCGCAACAACTCGCAGATTAGGCCATGTTTTGCACTTAATTTTCCTAATGGACTAACAGTCTCAAACTTGGTGGAACCAGTCTCTTAGTCTTTCAGCTTTCTGGTTCACTTCAGTCTGCACTAATTTTTACTTCCACCATGTATTGGCATTCCACAGTGTGCATGTGTTTCAGAGTTATGTACTATAAGCATTTTGTATTTGTAAATGTTTGTTTTGCATTACATATGGATAAGAATGGTTTATGGACATGGTGTAACATCTTACATCTTGCCATTCGTACCAATTGTTTTTGGAATCAAGTCCAGTGTTTACAGATAGTGCAGAGGTTATTGCTAATCATGCATTATCTGCCTGTTTCTGTTATCCTTTTTCTTTTCTGTAACTGCCTCTTGGATTAGAGTGCATTGTCATGAGATAGATGCCCAGCAGGTCTTATTACAAAGCTGTTTTACTTCCATATCCAGGTTTCAGTTTCATGGGTTACTAAAGTGTTCTTTGGTAATGACACTCTAGCCCCTTCTGGTGTGTTGACAGTAAAGTTCAAAGAGATTATAGGTAGGTACTAGGCTATTGGCCCAAGGGCATAAGTAAGCCTAGCCAACAAGGTTCCCTGGCTTACACCACCTAAGAAAGTTAATTTCCTGTGCCCCTGTCGAGCAGAGCCACAGAAGTGATCCCGGGGTGTATTTCCCATTTCCTATCCACTCATCAGGATTTTTCTTGAAGAGTGCTAATGAGGAAATTTGCTTGACATAGATGGGTAGCTTGTTCCAGAGTGTAGGAAGTCTCTGGGACAGGAATCTATCCCTCCAGCATGTCCTGTTTATTGTGGTGACAAGGTTTAGGTCCCTACAGCGTGTAGCTCAGAGTGATTGAGATTTCTTTAGGTGTAGCATGTCCAACAGCTCTGGGTTTAACATAGTTTTTTGTGTTAGGCAGAGATCTCCTCGGAGTAAGAGATATGCTACAGAGTAAAGCTTGAGTTTTTTGAGACGGTCAGTGTAGGGCATCTGTTTGAGGCCAGTAATCCTCTTTGTGAGGTACTTCTGTTGCCTTTCCAACTGCTGCAGATTTCTTGCGAGGCACATTCCAAAAGGGGCGTTGTACTCAATAGTGAGTCTAATGAGTGCCGAGTAGAGGGGAACAATGACCTCTTTTTTTCCTGGCTGAGAACCCTTTTGTGATGTGGTGTGCCACATAGAAGGATTTCCTGACTACCGTGGCGATGTGATTATCAAAGGAGAGACTACTGTCCACCTGGGTCCCAAGGTCTCTTATCCCACATTCAGCGTTAGGTAGACTGCCGTTTATGTAGTAGTTCATGGGTACAGAGTTTTTACCAAAGGGGATGACCATTCACTTTTTGGCATTGAGCTTGAGGCCATGCCTCTTGACACCAGGCATCTGTCTCAGTGAGGCCCTTCTGTAGGATGTCCACATCATTTGGGGACTCGACTATGGCTCCTAGTTTGCAGTCATCTGCGAACTTCATTAGCCAGAGGCCTTCTGTGTTAGCCTGTACTTCAGAGAAGTAGATACCAAACAGGAGAGGTTCCAGGACTGTACCCTGTGGTTCTACACTTGTCATTGGTTTGAAGTCAGATTTGAATCTGCAACTTTTACAGTGTGGGTTCTGTCAGTGAGCCAGTTGGCAACCCATCTTGGGATGTAGGGATTTACACCTAGTTTAGTGAGTTTAGCTATAATTCCAGAATGGGGGATGGTGTCGAAAGCCTTGGCGAGGTCAAGATAGGCTGTGTGAACTACATTACCCACATGTATGGTCTTGGTGACTGCCTCAAAGAAGTCGATCAGGTTCAGAAGGCATGATCTGCCTCTCACAAACCCGAACTGGGTGGGGGGGGTCCAGATTTTGGAGGTTACCAATGTCTTCGTTTATGAGTTCCATGATGATATGTTCCATGGCCTTACAGATTAGTGTAGCAAACATTTCCTTCAGCATAACAAGGGACAACCACTCACTGGTATATTGTAAACATTGTCTCTAGTTCATTTGGTCACACTGGCTAATGCTGATGGGAAATCACAACCCCATGTAAAATGGGGAAAAAAGTGGTTGATGATGTTGACCTGAAGATGTATTGTTAGATGCTAAAACTGTGTTTCATGATGTCTTGCTTCTTTATGGACTCGCATATCTATTTTGTCAGTGGACTATACAAAACCAGTGATTGGCCAATGAACTGTGGGACATATTTTGTAAGTCATGTTTGCTAGGGATCATTGATAGCATTTGAAAATATGCACATATACTGCCAGTGTGTAATCTGAGAAAGTACTGCACATTGAGAAGCTTCTTCTGTCATTAAATGCATCTTTTAATTCATGCAGCAAAATAAATAAGTCACCTGCAAATAATGTATAGTTGAACTCCAGTGTCAGGAAGATACTTTTGTTAGTTTAATAACAAGCATTACAATGACATTTTTTCAGTAGCGCAGATAACCCTTCCATTTCCGTTCACTGATGTTACATTAATAGCAACACCTTTTAAGCCCATCAAAATGTTAAGATGATGTATGGAACAGAGGATTTTCTTCATGTTTCACTTTTGCAGTCATCACACTTGGGTTATCTGCCTGCAGGTAGCCTTCAGTCAGCCCAAATACCAGAGACTTAGTATTTCTGTGTCGGTTTCTGTCGCTCCAGGACTGACGTCAGGTCGTCAGGGGTATAAAACCAGGCAGCCGATGCCATTACATCAGTCTTTCTTGCCGAGGAGCGAAGCAGAAGCAGTTTGCAAGTTTTGGTCTGCCGCTACCTGAATTTCCGTTTATGAATTGAATAATCCTGAAGTCTTCTAAAAGCTAAGTACCCCATTGGGGATCCTTTTCTCTTGCTCTAACTGATGTCAGAAAAAGTTAACAATTGTCTTGCCTGTGGAAAGCAAATACCACACAGAGATTTTCATTCTTACTGCGTCACCTGTTTAGGCCCAGACAACGATGTACCTCACTGTTGGTTTTGTGCCTTGTTCAAAGCCCGAACCATTCATCGTCGGGCTCTCATTGTTGCTAATTTCTTTCGCTATCTATCTCCATATTCTGAAATGGCTTTGGTAAGCCGTCCAACTAAGGATATCCTGAAAAAATGTAAGGATAAAGACAGAGACAGACCTCATAGGTCCAAAGCTGCCGACGACGCTTCCATTAAGCTAGTCGCCAATTTGCCTGTACTCGGTGATGTGCTTTTGCAGCCCCTGATGCCCACTTCGATGGATTCAGGTATGCAGCGAGACTCTTCTTAGACTGTGGAATCTGCTGATATCTCTACCTTGGGTGGGTTCGGAGCTGCTGTGCAGGCACCGGCTTCTGAGGCAGATGTTCATCGTGTTTCAATGTTGCAGTCCTTACAAATGGGTTATCCAGCTCCTGGTAGTTCACAGTCGGCCAGAATACTAAAGTCCTTGGTATAATTAGTCAGCTGCCTCTGGAACAAGCCTGATGCCAGGTTGTCAAGTACAAAGGCAGGCAGCCGGCGTCATTTCCTCAGTCTTTCTTGCTGCGGAGCCCAAAGCAGAAGCAATTTGCATGAGTGCCGGTCGGCCGATTACCTTCTTTTTGTATTCCAACTTCTAAAGTTGAAGACATCCTCAGATAAGTACCCCATTGGGGACCCTTTTATCTTGCTTTAACGAATGTCAGAGAAAATTAATAACTGTCTTGCCTGTGGAAAACAGATTCTGCTTCGTGATTTTCATTCTTACTGTATTACTTGTTTGGGCCTTGAGCATGAAGTTCCAAGTTGTGATCTCTGTGCTGCTTTCAGCCCATGTACCATACACCATAGAGCTAGGATTTTGTATAAGCACTTTGGAGTTTGGCCTAAGTTTGTCGGTATGGTGTCTTCTGGTCTCCCAACTTCGGGTGTTCCTAAGAAGCGCAAGGATAAGGACCGCGACAGGCCTAGGGTTAAATTAACAGACGACAACCCTGCTAAGTTGGCTGTCAGTCCAGCGATAGCCAGTGAGGCGCTTTCTTTGCCCCTGCAGTCCGCAGATGTTCAGCAGCAGGCATCTTCGGAAGCCTTTCCTGAGTCCTCCATTTCTCAGGCTTCTACCTTGCCTTTGGACCCTCCACCAGTCACTGCCTCTGATGGATCTGGAGCGGCTAAACAGGCGCCGGCTTTGGAGGACTCTTTCCTCCATCCGGACACCAGATCCAGACTGACGACCTCAGTTCACATTTCTGAGGTGGCTAGGCCTCCCGAGTTCCTCCAGCTCTCTAGTAAGTCTCTCAGCAGAAAATCTACTACTAAACAGGTGCCGGCCTCCCCTCAATTGCTTCAGGCTCAGATGGTTAAGATGACTAGTGATCTCTTGACTGTTATCAGGGGCTCTCAGCCACCTCCTTCTAAGAGAGCTAGGGAATTGTCCCCAGATGTTTTGTCTGCCTCAGAATCAGATGTTTCTAGCTCATCTATGATGAAGGACACTCTCAGCTTTTTTCTGGTTTTGAGGATTCTGATGCTGAAGACTCCATCCCTTCTGCCCCCCCCCCCCCCCCCAGAAAATTTCTCTTTTGGGGATACTCTGAATACCCTCAGGGAGCATTTTAGATGGGAAAGTCAGGACTTCCCTCAGTCTAAGAAGCGGATTAGGAGTTCTTGGATTTGCCTCAGCATAAGCCTTTGGCTATTCCTCCGGTTTTGGAAGTTGTTGATGATGTTTTCATGGAGAATTGTTTGACTCCTAATTCTGTTCCTCCTGCTCCCAGAAAGCCTGACAGGTATTATGGAGTTCCTGATTCTCATCAGTTCCTTTTCAAGAATACTATTTCTCAGGGCCCTAAGGGTGTTAAAGCCACGGTTGCTAAAAATTCTCTTCCTTTTGACAGGTAATCTAGGGCCTTAGATAGGTGGGGTAAAAGGTTTATACTTCTTCCACCCTGGCTATTAGGTCTGTTAATTGTCTCTTTCATATGCTTAAGTATCAGCATCATACTTTGGAGGCTATCAAGGCTAAAATTGCTGGTGTTCCTTCCCTGATGGAGAATAAGGACATGCAAGACTTATTGAATTCTGTCACTTTGGTTACTAAACATTCACTAAATTGTGGTTTTGACATTTTGGAGGCTTCTTCCAGAGTAGCGGCCACTGGTTCTGTTATCAGAAGACATGCTTAGCTCAGGGAAAAGCCCCTTTCTGAGCCTGTAAAATCTAAATTACTGGACGTGCCCTTGGATAACGACAATCTCTTTGGAAGCAAAGCAGAAGAGGTTTTTAAGAAGTTGGAGGATAAGGCTAAATCTATGCAAACTGTTAAAGACTTTCTGCAAGTTCAGCCTCCTCGTTTTAGTAGGCATTACCCTTCTAAGAGTCGGACTTTTCCTGACCCTAGTAAACAGGGTCGCACTAGATCCAGGGGCTACAGGTCTTCCAGGGGACAGAATTCCGCCCCTCAAAAGGTTAAACATTGGCAGGCTTCATCTTCTAAATCTGGGAGTTCTAAGCAGACTTCCCAAAGCAAACATTCTCAATGACTCCGGCCTTCCCCTGCTTGCCTCTATGGGCCCAGGGTTTCCTTTGGGGAAGGTTAGCCATATTTGCAGATGTCTGGCACACTATCACGGATGACAAATGGGTGCTAAAAATAGTATCCCAAGGCTACAAATTCTCCTTTCACACCTTACTTGTAATCCAAGGATACACACACATTCCCCCACCTCAAAAGGCAGAAGCAGAAAAACAAGTTTCTTCCTTGCTAAACTGGGAGCAATAGAGCCAGTTCCTACACTGCATATAGGCCAGGGTTTTTACTCAAGACTTTTCCTGGTCCCTAAAAAAGGGGGCACCTGGCACCCTTTTCTGAATTTGTCCATTCTAAACACCTTTCTGGTGATTCCCAAATTCAAAATGCTCACCCTTCAGCAGTTGCTGCCAATGCTGGCCAAGGATTCCTGGCTGGTGACTTTGGATCGAAAATAAGCTTACATGCACATCCCTATAAGGGAAAGCTGCAGGCAGTTCCTTCATTTCAGGGCGAGGAACAGGCACTTCCAATTCTCTGCACTGCCCTTTGGCTTATCTACTGCTCCGAGTTTTTACAAAATGTGTGGCTCCAGTTATTGAATTTTGTAGGCAAGGAAACATTCAAATTTACCCTTACTTGGACGATTGCCTTATTCAAGCAAACTCTCCAGAGCAACATCGAAAGGATTCGGACTTTGTAAAGAATCTTCTCACCAATTTGGGCTACACAATTAACGAAAAGAAGTCAAAATTGGTACCAACCAGGGAGATTGTATTCCTGGGAGCGGGCCTGAACACAGCCGCCCAGATGGTATCCCTCCCTTAAGAGAAACAGATGGATCTTTCAAATTACTTCAAGAACTTGGCAGACATGACCCAGCTCTCTGCAAGGCAATTCCTGCAAGCCCTGGGGTTCATGGCTTCATGTATTCTGATGATTCCATATGCCAGACTGCATACGAGGAAAATACAATGGTACCTCAAAAACCTTTGGTGTCAACACAGTCAGGATTTAGACTTTATTCTTCCTCTGATTCCCTGCCTGCAGACTGAGTTCCTTTGCTGGCAACGGCCTGTGCACAGAACAAAGGCCTACCTTTCTGTCCACCTCCTGCCAGCCAGACTCTCACCATGGATGCCTCGGAATATGCTTAGGGGAACACATCTAGAGGGCAAATGCATTCAGGGAGCCTAGAGCTATCAACAAGCTCATTTGCACATAAATCTGAAGGAAATGATGGCAGTTCAGCAGGCCTTGATGGCTTTCAAGCATCTTCTCTCTCTTGGTACTCTTCTAGTCAGGACAGACAACACTACAATCATGTGGTACATCAACAAACAGGGAGGGACTCACTCTTACCCCCTGTGCAGACAAAGCATGAGACTATGGTCCATGGCAGCTTTTTTGGGCATTCATCTGACAGCTCAGTATCTTCCAGGAAGGCTCAACACCTTGGCAGACCAGTTGAGCAGTCAGGTCCTGGATTCTCACAAGTGGCAACTAAACAAGACCATCTTCCATCTCATCATTCAGCATTGGGGCACTCCTCAGGTGGATCTCTCTTTTCCTCTCCAACCAACAACTTTCTTCCAACCTTTTGCACCAGGGACCATCATGACAAACCTTGGAAAGTGGATGCTCTGTCCTTCCCTTGGACACAGCTATCGATCTATGCATTCCCTCCTCTGCCTCTTCTTCCCAGAGTGCTGTTAAAGATAAGGGACGAAATACCAAGGGCCATCATCACAGCTGCAGACTTGCCCAGGCAACACTGGTATCCACTTCCTCGCAGTCTTTCCCAGTCTCAGTCTTGGCATCTTCCCCTGATACCAGATCTCTTGGTTCAGGACAGAGGAAAAATTCTGCATCCTCACCTTCAGACTCTGCATTTGACAGCCTGGCTCATAATTTAAACCTTTCCCAACAGGTGGTTGAGGTCCTTCGTGAGGCCAAGAGGCCTAGTACTAGGACATCTTACACAGATAAGTGGAAAAGATTCTCCATTTGAATGCAGACTAGAAGGGAAGACCCATCTCAGCCTTCTCTTCCTCTAATTCTTGATTATCTGTCAAGTTTACTTAATGGCGGACTTTCCTTCTCTTTAATCAAGATTCAGGCTTCAGCTATTTCTGCTCACTGTTCCTTTGAACAACCCATTTTCTCTCATCAAAGCTTTCGGGCAGAACCCTTCTTCAATACTAATACATTTAAATCTGAGAACTGAAAGCTTATATACAGGTCTAACATCACATGACCAGCAGCCAAATGAAATCATGTGATAACAAAAACATAGAAACAGAATACATTACAAATGACATTTGTAAAAAATACATAATGCAAGCAACATATTTACAAAAAGTTATGTAAAATATATTTAAAAAATATATATATAAAATATATATAGTTATTTAAAATATATATATATATATATATATATATATGTAACAGACTCAGCTTATTTTAGTGTTACATAATCTAACCAAAATAGGTTTTAGACTAACCTTACTATTAAGGCCAGGAGGTGAATCAGCAAATTCTACAACTGATTTTTTGAAGTTTAAAATGCAAGTGTCTGATAGCATGATTTGTTTTTTAGATGTTAAACTTCATTTAAAAGATGGACTACTGAATACTAGTGTTCATAAGAAGGAAGTCAGTTGTTGTAGATATTTACATCATAGTAGCATGCACGCCCCGCATATTTTTTAAAGGCATGGCAAAATCTCAATTCATTAGGACTAGTAGACTAAATACGGATGACGAAGTTTTTATATCACAACTTGATGACATGGTAGGTGTTTTTATTTCTAGTGGCTATGATGCCCAATTACTTTCTAAACTTAAATTGGATATAGTGGAAGCAAGGCAGACTTCCTTGAAACCTATTTTTTCTGATAATATGTATAGTTCACCAATTCATGTGAGTAATAATAATAACAAAGAATTGTCCTTGATTAGGTATGTTACAACCTATAATAGAAGATCTAATTCGGTGAAACAAATTATCTCAAACAATTGGTTAATCTTAATGGCCCTAGATGAACTGAAGGCCATTTTAGGTGACAAACCACGTTTCTCATATAGAAACATGAAGACTATTAAGAGTTTACTATGTTTTAAAGATTTTTATAAACCTAGGCAGCTGTTAAGTATGGCACTTTTCAGTGCTTCAATTGTGTTGTTTGTATGCAGATTTTTGGTAATGGTAGTGATGTATTTATACACCCCACTAATGGCCAGACTTTTAACTTTAAGTTTTTAGCCACATGTAACACCCCGGGTATTGTCTATTTGGCCACATATATATCATGTTCTTCGTTCTATGTGGGTAAAACCACACGTAAGTTAAAATAACGTATCATTGATCATAACTCCGAAATTAGAAGATGTTGTGATAAGAATGCACTATTTAAACATATTAGCACTTGTGGTCATGAACATTCTTTCAAGTTTAGAGCTATTGATATAATTTGTCCGAATGCTAGGGGTGGGGATATTAATAATTATTTAGAAACCAAGGAATTTGAATGGATATTAAGGTTGGCTGCTGATTCACCTCCTGGCCTTAATAGTAAGGTTAGTCTAAAATCTATTTTGGTTAGATTACGTAACACTAAAATAAGCTGAGTCTGTTACATATATATATATATATTTTTTTTTTTAAATAACTATATATATTTTATATATATATTTTTTAAATATATTTTTTACATAACTTTTTGTAAATATGTTACTTGCATTATGTATTTTTTACAAATGTCATTTGTAATGTATTCTGTTTCTATGTTTTGTTATCACATGATTTCATTTGGCTGCTGGTCATGTGATGTTAGACCTGTATATAAGCTTTCAGTTCTCAGACTTAAATGTATTAGTATTGAAGAAGGGTTCTGCCCAAAAGCTTTGCTTTGTTATTAAAGTGGTTTTTCCAACAAGTGTTTTTTTCTACTATTCAACGTTCTGCAGTTAGTTTATTCATTTTCTCTCATCCCCTGATGAAAGAGTTCCTCAGGGGAGTTAGCAATTTAAAGCCTCCCAGAAGGGCACCTACTCCTGCTTGGGATCTTAATTTTATGATTGAGAAACTTACTCTGCCTCCCTTTGAACCTGCTGCCTCTGCAGATTTCAAGATGACCTTCAAGGATGCATCTGCAGTCATAACATATGGGTTGTCCTGCCTCAGGCAGCCCTTCCGTCGGCCGGATTCCAAAGTCTGGGTCTGGCCTCGGCTGATGTCGCACTTTCCCCGACGTCAGAGCTTCTGGGGTATAAAGGCATCAGCCAACGCCATTTTCCTCAGTCTTTCTTGCTGCGCGGTGCCCGAAGCAGAAGCTGTTCGCAAGTGCCGGTGGGTCAGATCCAGAGAATTCAGCTACTGAAAACTTCTAAAAAAGCTAAGTACCCTGTTGGGGACTCTTTCTTGCCTCAGCCGATGTCAGACAAAGTAAATAATTGTTTAACTTGTGGGAAACAAATACCTCATAAGGATTTCCATTCTTACTGCCTTCCTTGCTTAAGCCCAGACCACGACGTATCAGCTTGTTTAGCCTGTGCCTCCTTCAATCGACGGACTCTTAGACGTCAGTCAGAGTTTGCAGAAGAGTTTTTTGGATCCGCTTTTGCATATAAAATGCCGTCGGAGACTCCGACTACACATTTAGCCAAAAAACGCAAGGAAAAGGACCGACACTCACGGCCCGCGGTTTCGGCTGAAACCACGGTTAGGCCTACCGCGAGTGTCTCGGTTTCGGCTGAAACCGAGTCCTCGGTTCTTACTTCTGCCGAAATCATACCTCCGACAACCGAGGCCAGAGAGGCCCCGGCTAAGTCGGCTTCAGAAATCCCTACCGAAGAAGCAAGCGCACAAGAATTGTCCGACACCATTCCATTGGACATTTCTACACCTGCACGTGGGGCAGCTAGGCCCCCTGCTTCTATGTCTATTAAGGCCTTCTCCAGGGCTAAAACAGCTAAAATTTCAAAAGCTTTACCTGCAAAATCTACTTCTCAGAGACCTTCCTCAAGTTCTCAGATTCTCAGCCTTGCTGAGGACATTATTTCTTTGATTAGGGGTTCCCAACCTCACCCAGACAGGGCCTCCCACCCTCTTCCTGACAAAAGGCCTAGGACTGAACCCCCCAAGCCTCTCTCCTCTGATTACTCCTCGGATGGATCTGATTTATCAGACCATCAGGAAGGGGCATATTTGCCTTATGAGGATTCAGATGCAGAAGACTCTATTCCTTCTGCCTCCCCTCCAGAAGAATTTTCCTTTGGGGAGACCTTGCACTCAATGAGGGAACACTTTCAATGGCAGGGTCAGGATTTCTCTGATTCTAGAAAAAGACTAAGGACATTTTTACATTTGCCCCAGCATAGGCCTTTAGCCATACCACCTGTGCTAACTGTAATTGATGATGCATATAATGATGTCAGTTCTGTCCCTGATTCTCTTCCACCGGCCCCTGCCAAACCTGACAGATATTACAGGGTCCCGGATTCTCACTTCCACTTGTATAAAGCCCATGCTGCAGACCCAGAAACTATTTCTCAGGGCCCAAAAGGTGTTGCAGCTACCACTGCCAAAAAACCCCTTCCCTCTGAAAGAGAGTCAAGAGCATTAGAGAGATGGGGAAAAAAGGTTTAGACTTCTGCTACTCTTTCTGCCAGGGCATTAAACTGTCAATTTCATATGATACAGTACCAGGAATATTTGTTAGATCAGCTAAATAAAAAGCTTTCTTCTCCTGAACCTTTAGACCGTAAGTCCCTTCAGGATTTGGTACACAACTCTCAGCAGGTCAGTATTCATTTCTTAAAATGTGGCTATGATGCACTGGAGGCTTCATTTTGATCAGCTATGACTGGGGCAGTAATTCGAAGGCATGCCTGGCTAAAAGAGCAATCCTTGCCAGACCATGTCAAGGCTAAACTCCTAGATGCTCCAATGGAGAAACAAAGTTTATTTGGCTCCCCTGCACAGGAGATTCTAAAGAAAGTGGAAGAAAAAGCAAAATCAGTGCAAACAGTAAAGGATTTTCTGCAGGTTCAACCTCCGAGGTTCAGCAGAAACTGGCCTTCAAAGAATTGGTCCTTTACAGACACCTCCAGAGCACAGAGGGGCAGGAATAGACACCCAAGAGGCAGAGGTCAATCAAAGGGTGCCTGCAGGGGTCGTCAATGGCAGCCTGCCAACCAGAGGAGTAGTGCCACAGCTGCAACTACAACCACTTCCACAGGACAGACACAATGACTTGACTCTGATTCCGCCTACCAGGGAACAACTGGAAGCACCCTTGGGCGAAAAGCTGGCTCTATTCTCGAAAAACTGGCATTGCATTACAAAAGACACATGGACATTGCAAACAATAGACAAAGGATACAGGTTTCACTTCCACACTTTACCAAGAAGGAGCGGAATGCCAAACCTTCCACCAAACCAGAAGCCAGAGGCTTTAAGACAAATCAACAATTTACTTCAGATGAAAGCGATAGAAAGGGTACCATCTATGGAACAAGGCCAAGGATTTTACTCCAGACTATTCCTTGTACCAAGAAAAGAAAACCAATGGAGGCCTATTCTCGACTTGTCCGCACTAAACACATATCTCATTGTGCCAAAATTCAAAATGCTGACCCTACAGCAACTTCTTCCCATGTTGGGCAAGGAGTCTTGGCTGGTGACTCTAGATCTCAAGGAGGCATACCTGCACATCCCTATACGACCAGATTGCAGAAGACACCTCAGATTTCTTGCAGGATCAGAGCATTATCAATTCTCAGCATTGCCCTTTGGCTTATCTACTGCGCCCAGAGTATTCACGAAATGCCTGGCATCAGTAATTGCACATTGCAGGCTTCAGGGAATTCAAATCTACCCATACCTGGATGACTGCCTAATACAAGCGGACAACAAGACAAAACTAATAAAGGATTTGGCCTATGTCATACACCTGTTACAGGCCTTGGGATACACAGTCAACATCCAGAAGTCAGGACTAGTGCCATCCCAAAGGATAACATTTTTGGGTGGGATCTGGACACAATAACTCAGATGGCTTTTCTCACAGAAGAAAAACAAAAGCAACTCCCAGTCTACTTCATGGCTTTGACAAGACAAGCTCAGCTTACTGCAAGGAAAGTCCTGCAGGCCCTGGGTTACATGGCATCCTGCATAATCTTGATCCCGCATGCCAGGCTGCATATGAGGAAATTACAATGGTACCTAAGGAATGTATGGTCTCAACACAGGCACAGTCTAGAAACCATGATACCAATCATTCCATGCCTGAAAAAGGAATTCCTGTGGTGGGCTTGAAAAAATATATTGAGCTCTCTGCTTACTGCTTCCTGCTTCTTTCTCTTGCTGTGGGATTTGAAGTCTTCTTAAGAAACTCAGTCTTGCTGGCTGGAATCAAAGTCTGGTTATAATTGCATTCACAGTCTGTTGCATACAGAAACTTGCAGAATATACACTAATACAGCATCTGACTTTAAGAGCAGTAACCAATAACTTTTATAATAAACCAAACCGGACAAATGTTGCAGTTTAAAGTACTGTTCCAACTTTACTTCTCATATAGTACAGATGATGTGAGAGATGTAACATTTACCTCAGAACACCAAATGTGTCCCTACCATACCCCTAACAATTAGATTTAATACAGACTTTTTATACATATTTTAGTTAAACTCACACCCTCTAGGTTTTGGAAAGATACTGCCTTGATGACGCAAATGCTAACACATCTGTTCTTGTGCAAATGCTGATAAGTAAACTGTCTTCAAGAAAACACCTTGTGGATTAGAAAAGCACATTTTTAAACTTTCTTAGAAAAGCATGTCCTGTTGTCCAGTAAAAGCAGATTACATTCTTGTCACGTCTGTAAGAAGTTCAGCTTTCTTGATGTGTGTGTAATACACTCATAAGCAAGTTCCTTATTTTTTTAAGCCACAGTCATTTAGTATGGTTGCTGATCACATATTACTAAACTCTGTTTCTGCATTTAAGCAAACTTTTTCTTTCAGCATATTTAATATCTAACAATTCCCTCTGTTTTTAAACATACTCAAAACATTTTATACTGATATGTATTTTTTTATCACATTATATAGAAAACACAAGAAACAAACTTTTAGTCTTCTTTTGATCAAAATGCAATTTTACATAGTTAATACAATGATATTAAGTATCACTACCAAAACTGAATGTATTTAACAACTTTTTATTTTGAAAACCATTCTGTGAAATTATTTTATCAGTTATGAGCTGTGTCTGCTTTAGTTTAACTTGATTAATTTATTATTTTGCAATTACAGAATTTAATTTATGACTTAGAACTGTTTCATTAACTCTTTGCAACTTGTTGAATTAAATCTTTACTTTTATTGATTATTTTATATCAAAAGATTAGAGATAGACTAATATCTATAAGAGACAAAAACCATGTGCTACTGCAAGCATTTATACACTTCTGAAAATATACAGTTTCAATGTCATTTTAACCATAACATTGTGGTCATGTCTTTGAACTGCCCATTAACATCTTGGTAAAGTACTGAACTGGGCTTAGATAATAAATATTTGAAAGCAATTATTTTACTGGAGTAAAACCAGTGATATTACAACTTGACAAATTACTTTTAAACTTATTACAATGTATTCTGTTCAGTATGTATTTACACAGACTGTTTGCTATTCATGCATTTCAATTTAGCAGCTATCCTGAACCCAATTTTTTAAAACATGGTTTTTCACACATATTCATTGCTAGGCATTAATTTAATTTGTACTAAATTCTTCTGCATTTGTACATACAAAGACTATAAAGTAAATTTAGTCTAATCTTACAAATTTAATAGCATTAATATTAAGAAAAATGTTGGAAAATGTTTATGTCTCTTTAGAAATATCTAGTGGAATTGGCACCAAATGCATATGTCCTGTTATTTTAAACTACATACTCAGCAATTAAAAATATTCATGCTTTTTTTATACCAACATTGTCTTGCCAAAAACATATTAAAAAATAGTGTCCAATCTTGTTCAGTTTTTTACATATCTTTACTCTCTTGTATAGCTGTTATCAATTTTAAGCCATCTCTTGTTTTTTTTTTAAACTATCTCTTGTATAACTTTACAGTTTAACATGTTGTAAATACAATTTAATACTAAACAATACAAAACCATTATGATAGCTATTAACAACTTGTAAAATATCTTATCCTGTCAGGTTTAATCTGTGTTTAATAACTAGAATGACAGCTATAAAATATTTTATCCTATCAGGTTTAATCTGTTTACCAATATTTCTAATACACTAATACCTGTTTTTCCCTCCCCCTGAAACAGTATTGTTAAGAAGGAACGATATATTATTTCTGCTCTGTGGCTTTATTTCAGACCCTTTTGCAACACATACTGCTCACACAGTGTGTAAAACTGATAAAGTACCCTTCCCTCTGTAGTACTGCAGCACTGTTTATTTGTTTTATAATGTATGTCAGCCCAACACTTTGGTTATACATTTGCTTTATTAGGTTATTAAACTGTAGACCTTTGTCTGATCTGATCATGTGTTCTGTTGCCTTTGCTGTCTATTTCTACTCGTAGTAGTTATTTGTACCCTCCTGTATACTTTATTTAAACTGTATGCATACTATAACCCATCTGGCTATACTTGATGTAACTAAGGTTTTTTTTTATTTTTTATCAGTGACATATATGCACAATTGTGATGTTTTATTATAATTACCAAATAGTGTTGCATGTGAACATTTTAACAATTATGTTTTAATAACAACAAATTTTTAGAAAAACTCAAGCCACTTGTCTGACAGTCTTGTTTCTTATCTTATCTGTTCAACATTTCCTGTAACTATTCATCCAGTCTAGGAAGGTCTGAGCTCACATTTCAGTTAACCCTTTTTAGCATTTTTCCTTTAATCATATATATTTTTTTACTTTTGATTTCAGTATTTTTATTTGTTTATTTAACTGTTCTGACTTCATTTTACAAAGACTGTTTGACTAATTATATCTGTGATTTTATTTCTTTTTAAAATTCAGAACTTTAACTGTTTGCTGTTACTATATAATTATAAAAAAATTGTAAAAAACAAAATAGATATTAGCTTAATTAACATATGTTTATACTTACATTATTTATATTTGCTGTTGTCTGCCTTTTATTCTTGTGTGTTGTATAAAAAGAAAATACATGCATGTCAGTCTTGTGACTTTAAATCATTACTCTTATTAACTATTTTTATTTAATTTTTATATACAAGAACTGTTTTGTTTACCTTTTGACTATGCTATGAGAATGTCAGTCATATGCTCTACTTTACTGTAGTACTGATAAATATATTGCTTTAATTGAATGGAAGTTTTAAACATTTGAGAATGATTTGTCAGATCCTACCATCCTACCATGTAAGCTTAACCATTTTCAAAACACAAACATATTATAAAATATATTTCTTTTGTACAGATCAGCTGTAGTTTCCTACTCTTTCCAAATGTATGAAGGAAGTCAGTCTCTGTCAGTTCAGCTAATCTATTTTCTTCATCTTGTAACTGTTTAAGAGTCTCCTCATGGTCTGCCTGATATGTCTCAGGAACCTGTTCTGCTGAATCTGAAACTCCTATGCACTTTTGAAAAAATGTTTGTATAACTTGTCTAAACTTCCTGAACTCATTGTGCCTCTTTTTTAGAAGTTTACCACATTTATTTGTAACAAAATGTACTAAGGGTTCTATCAGTAACTGATTTGACTCACGTGTTGACAGGACATAACTGTTTAACATCTGAATACAATGGAAACACTTTAGCCTTAGTTAATTCTTTATCATGAACAGATCTGTCTTTACAGTCTGTTGTTTTAGCAACATCATGTGATACGTTTTTATGACATAATACACAAAATGCAGTTTTTGTTGAATCACACAATAAACATTTGTCATATTTCACATGGTTTTCTTTGAGATACCAGTTAAATATTGTAATACATTTGCATAATGCCTTACTATCAACCTGCCCTACTAAGGTTTTACATTTACTAATGTGCTGTGTATACCAACATTGCAATTTTTTACATTTGCTGGAATTATGCATGAAAATATCCATACTGTTTAATCTAATATCCAAACTGTTTAATATCCAAACCGTCAAATAGCAACCATACTAAAAAATGTGACGTAGAAAAAAGTCTTACCAGTGAGCAAGAAAACAGGTGATCAGGCTGTTGTTGCAGATGGCTGGAAATTTTTCAAAGTCACTTGAGAAGCTGGGAAAGCACAACAGGCAGTGAACTATTGGGCTAGTGGATATCCCCCTTTTCTTTAGTGAAATTATAGCACTGCGACTGGAACTTCTGTCTCACTCCAGATGTAGACGTCTAAAAAACTTTACTACTGCAAGCTGCATAAACTGGAATACTTCTGTTCAAAATTGACACATACGTACAAATGTTAGTTACTGCAATTTAAGTGTAGTAACCCCCTGCAGGGCTTACCATCACTCCCCCTGTGTTTGAATGCAGATTATAGGTTCAAATGCAGACTAGCTTGCCATTGAAAAATTATATGGTGCTAGTCACTCAGCTGGCTTGCCATTGAAAAAATATATTGAACTCTCTCTCTCTGCTTACTGCTGCTTACTGCTTGCTCTTGCTGTGGGATTTGAAGTCTTCTTAAGGCACTCAGTCTTGCTGGCTGGAATCAAAGTCTGGTTATAATTGCATTCACAGTCTGTTGCATACAGAAACTTGCAGAATATACACTAATACAGCATCTGACTTTAAGAGCAGTAACCAATAACTTTTATAATAAACCAAACCAGACAAATGTTGCAGTTTAAAGTACTGTTCCAACTTTACTTCTCATATAGTACAGATGATGTGAGAGATATAACATTTACCTCAGAACACCAAATGTGTCCCTACCATACCCCTAACAACTAGATTTAATACAGACTTTTTATACATATTTTAGTTAAACTCACACCCTCTAGGTTTTGGAAAGATACTGCCTTGATGATGCAAATGCTAACACATCTGTTCTTGTGCAAATGCTGATAAGTAAACTGTCTTCAAGAAAACGCCTTGTGGATTAGAAAAGCACATTTTTAAACTTTCTTAGAAAAGCATGTCCTGTTGTCCAGTGAAAGCAGATTACATTCTTGTCACGTCTGTAAGAAGTTCAGCTTTCTTGATGTGTGTGTACTACACTCATAAGCAAGTTCCTTATTTTTTTAAGCCACAGTCATTTAGTATGGTTGCTGATCACATATTACTAAACTCTGTTTCTGCATTTAAGCAAACTTTTTCTTTCAGCATATTTAATATCTAACAGGGCTCAGGCCTGCCAGTCCAACAGAGGGTTGCCTTTCAACAAACCACAACCAAGGCAGACCATCACCACGGACGCCTCAGACCTAGGATGGGGTGCACACATGGAGGACAAGTGTATCCAAGGCCTATGGACTCAAGACCAGCTGAACTTGCACATAAACCTAAAGGAGATGCTGGCAGTGAAGCATGCAATCGAGGCATTCAAATCATTCCTCCAGCAAGGACATCTGCTGATAAGGACAGACAATACCACAGTCATGTGGTACATAAACAAACAGGGAGGCACGCATTCCTACCCCCTATGCCGGATGGCAATGGATCTGTGGAACCTAGGCCTGAATCTCAACATCCAGCTGCAGGCCAACTTCGTACCAGGAAAAGAGAATTCACTAGCAGACAGCTTAAGCAGAACTTCCACGGATGCTCACGAATGGATGCTGCATCCAGACATCTTCAGATTCATAACAAGCAAATGGGGAATGCCAGAGATAGACCTGTTCGCCTCCCCACTCAACCACCAACTGAAGAAATTCTGCTCAAGGGTATACCACCCACAAGCCTGGAGGGTGGCCCTCTCTCTTTCAGCTGGAATGCCCTAACAGTGTATGCATTTCCACCTCTCCCATTGATGTACAAAGTTCTACTGAAGATCAGGGAGGAACAGCCAAAGGTGATTCTAATAGCTCCAGACTGGCCAAGGCAGCACTGGTATCTGCTACTGAGAAGCATGTCTCGGGCGAACTCATGGCCTCTACCCCTATGGCCTCTTCTTCTAACGCAGAACAACTTCAAGACCCTGCATCCAAACTTGAAAACACTGCAGCTAACTGCCTGGAAAATTGTTTAAAACAAAACCAAACTGTCTTATCTCAGAGGGTCAAGGACATTATCCTGGAGGCTTGCAGACCCTCCACAAGGAAGATATACTCAGCTAAATGGAAGAGATTCCTCATTTGGAGCACATCAAAGGGTACAGATGTCACACTGGCAAACCTAGCACACATCCTAGAATACTTAGCAGAACTGTTTCACAATGGCCTGTCCTATTCTTCCATTAAGATTCATGCTTCAGCAATTTCAGCAGAGTACAACATGGATCCTCCTATCTTCTCTCACCCTCTCCTCAGACAATTTTTAAGAGGGATCAAAAATGTAAAACCTCCAAGGAGACCCCCTTTGCCTGCATGGGATCTCAACTTTGTGCTAGAAAAATTAACATTACCCCCTTTTGAACCAGCAGCATCAGCAGACTTACAGTTCTTATCTTGGAAAACTGCTTTCCTTCTGGCAATCACTTCAGCAAGAAGAGTATCCAAGTTACAGGCACTAATGGCAGTGCAGCCTTTCCTTATTTTTCACCAGGATAGAGTGTCTCTGAGAACCAATCCTACTTTCATGCCAAAGGTGGTATCCAGGGTATCCTTGAACCAAGCTATTCATTTGCCTACGTTCTTCCCTAACCCACAGAACAAGGGGGAAAAACTATTGCACACCTTGGATGTACACAGACAACTACGCTACTATCTGGACAGAACTAAAACCAGAAGAAAAACTGACCAACTTTTTGTAGCATATGCAACTGGAGTGCAAGGAAAAGCAATTTCCAAACAGACAATTTCAAAATGGATAGGAAATTGCATCTGCTTTTGCTACTCTTTTCATGGAAAGACAGCTCCTGAAAATATCAGGCCTCACTCCACAAGAGCCACAGCCACCACTACAGCTTTCCTACGGGGGGTGGCTACCAAGGACATTTTAGAAGCTGCTACTTGGAGCTCCGTGCATACATTTGCCAAGCATTACAATCTACCTTTATACTCCAGATCCCGAGCAGGTTTTGCAACTGCAGTTTTACAGGGGATCTTAACTACACCATCCTTATCTTAGTACCTCCTCCCCCAGTTTGGCTATGGTATTCTACCCATATGTTATGACTGCAGATGCATCCTTGAAGGACATAGTACAGTTTTGTACCTACCATAAATGTAGATGTCCAATAGGTATGCATTTGCAGTCAGGATTTCCCACCCTCCTTCCCCTCTGTGATATTCCTAGGGTGCTTACCCCTCTTTCAGCTAGCTGGGGGAATCTGTTATGGTGTATTTGTTTGTATGTATATATGTATATATATGTATATATATATATTGTTTGTTACTGTTTGGAATTTTACAACTTTTATCCAAATTTAGCCTTCCTAGAGGGCACCTGGCATCTGGGGCAAGAAACACTGAGGAAAATGGCATCGGCTGATGCCTTTATACCCCAGAAGCTCTGACGTCGGGGAAAGTGCGACATCAGCCGAGGCCAGACCCAGACTTTGGAACTGCCGATCAAGGGCTGCCTGAGGCAGGACAACCCATATGTTATGACTGCAGATGCATACCTATCGGACATCTACATTTATGGTAGGTACAAAACTGTACTTTTCTCTCCTGGAAAACTGCATTTCTTTTGGCCATTACTTCAGCTAGAAGAGTGTCTGAGCTGCAGGCCTTAATGGCAGTAGAGCCTTTTATCACTTTCCATGTGGATTGGGTTTCTGTTCAGACTAACCCTTCTTTTATGCCTAAGGTGGTTTCTAGGCTGACTCTTAACCAGTCTATCCACCTACCTACCTTCTTTCCTAATCCTCAGAATAGAGGAGAAAGGTTGCTGCATTCATTGGATGTGCGTAGGCAACTTACATTTTACCTGGGCAGGACTAAACCTTTTCGAAAAACAGATCAGTTGTGGTCAGTTTTGCTCCAGGAGTCGAGGGCAAAGCTATTTATAAACAGACTATTTCTGAGTGGATTGCTCATTGTATTCATTTTTGTTACTTACAGCATGGCAAGGTTCCTCCACAGGGTAATAGGACCCATTCTACTAGAGCTACTTCTACCTCAGCAGCTTTTCTTAAAGTTGTACCTACTAAGGACATCCTGGAAGCAGCTACCTGGACTTTTGTCCACACTTTCGCCAAACATTATAATTTGCCCTTGTTTTCTAAGTCCAGGGCTGGTTTTGCCACTGCAGTGTTGCAGTGCATTCTTACCAACCCTTGATCAGTGGTTCCTCCTCCCTTTTATTTTTTCCTGGGCTTTGGGAATCAACCCATTTGTAAGGACTGCAACAGTGAAACATGATGAACATAATACAGTTGTGTACACTTACCATAAATGTAGATGTTCGAGTGTATTCACTGTTGCAGTCCTGGTTTCCCCTCCCTTCCATCCCCCCTTTTTTCCTAGGGCACAGACTGGATTTTTTTTTTCTTTACCTGATCTTATTTTTTTTGGGGCTCCTGACAGTTATGGCAAGAAAAACTGAGGAAATGATGTTGGTTGCCTGCCTTTGTACATGACGCCCTGACATCAGGCTTGTTCCGGAGGCAGCCGACGTCACATACCAAGGACGTTGGTATTCTAGCTGACTGCGGGCTACTGAGAGCCGGATAACCCATTTGTAATGACTGCAACAGTGAATACACTCTAACATCTACATTTATGATAAGTGTACACAACTGTACTTTCTTGGCACTACCGATGTTCGACTCAAACCGACAACGTCTTTTTTTATCTAAAACTATCGTGTTTCTTAGGCCAAGAGGTTGAGCTACGCCTAGAAAACCGACCAAAGTGCATGCACCTTCACCCATGCCACAACAACAAATTCTTAGAATGGCAGAAGACCTTATTACGCTGATTAGGGGAAGTCAGCCTTTCCCTGCTAAGAGGAAAAGAGACCAGTCCTCTGTATCTTCAACAGACCAGGAGTCCAATGACTCTGATGTATCTGATTATGAAGACATACCCTTATCTGCTTATGAGGATTCAGATGCAGAGGAATCCATTTCCTCTGCCTCCCTTCCAGAGGATTTTTCTTTTGGTGAAACCTTACATACTTTAAGAGAGCATTTCCACTGGGAATGTCAAGACTATCCTCAGTCCAAAAAGAGAGACAGAGAATTCCTAGATTTGCCACAGCACAGGCCTTTAGCAATGCCCCCTGTCATTGTTGCTGATGATGTTTTTATGGAATCCAATCTTACTCCTGATACTTGACCTCCTGCCCCTAGGAAACCAGACAGGTACCACAGAGTACCTGACACTCACAAATTTATTTTCAGGAATCTGACTGCTGATCCACAGGTAATTTCCCAGGGGCCTAAAGGTATCAAAGCAACTACAGCCAAGAATCCCACCCCATTCAGACAGGGATTCCAGAGCTTTGGCCAGATGGGGTAAGAAGGTATATACCTCTGCTACTATTCCTATTAGGGCATTGAATTGTCAGTTTCACATGCTAAAAGTACCAACAACATATTATGGAACTTATTAAACAAAAAGTGGCAACCTTTACAGACTGTGCAGAAAATAAGGAATTGCAGGAGCTTATGCACTTGGCAAGCCAAGTCAGCAAGCAAACTTTGCAGTGTGGCTTTGATGCTCTAGAAGCATCTTGCCGGGCAGCAGTCACTGGTTCTGTACTGAGAAGACATGCCTGGCTCAAGGAGCAGACCTTGCCAGACCATGTCAAATCTAAGTTACTAGACGCTCCTTTGAACAAGGACAGTTTGTTTGGCACCAAAGCAGAAGAGGTTCTTAAAAAGTGAAAGAAAAATCTAAGTCTATGCAGACTGTTAAATAATTCTTACAAGTGCAACCCCCTAGATTCAGTAGGCATTGCCCTTCCAAACACTGGCCCTTTTCAGCCCCCTCCAGGCCATCTCAAACCAGACCCAGGGGAAACAGCGCACCCAGACTACAGTCTCAGGGTATGGAGAGATCTAAGCAATGAAGTGCCCCCACCCCCAAAGCAGGGAGTGGTAAGCCACCTCCTTACGGAAAAAAGTCACAGTAACTTCTCTACTCCACTTCCCACTTCTGCCCAATTGCTTGTGCCCTTGCCCTTCATGCAAAGAGCTGGATGTCCATCACATAAGACCAATGGTCCTCAACATTGCATCCCAGGGGTACAAATTTTACTTCCACTCACTGCCAATCCCAAGAGGGTTCCCAGACCTTCCTCCAAACCAGTGGTCAGAGGCTCAAAACCAAGTTCTATCCCTGCTATCCATCAGAGTTATTCAGCCGGTTCCAGTGGAACAGATGGGTCAAGGATTCTATTCCAGACTCTTCCTGGTACGCAGAAAAGAGGGCTCTTGGTGCCCAATCCTGGATCTTTCAATTCTCAACACCTTTGTGGTGGTACCAAAATTCAAAATGCTTACCCTGAAACACCTTCTACCTATGCTAGCTAAGGATGCCTGGTTAGTCACCTTAGACTTAAAAGAAGTCTATCTAGCCATCCCTATAAGGGAGTCCTGCAGGAAGTATCTTCGTTTCTGGGTTGGATCTCTGCACTATCAGTTCTCTGCACTTCCCTTTGGCTTATCCACTGCGTCCAGAGTATTCACAAAATGCCTGGTTCCAACCATTGCATACTGCAGGCAGAGAAATATACAAATTTACCCGTACTTGGATGACTGCCTGATTCAGGCGGACAGTCAGGAATTGCTGTTGCAGCACCTGACATTTGTGAAAAACCTTCTCACTTCCCTGGGGAACACCATCAATGAAATGAAATCAAAACTGGTACCCAGTCAAAAGATTGTATTCCTGGGAGCAAACTTGGACACAACATCCCAGATGGCATTCCTCACTTCAGAAAAACAAGTCTGTCTGACAGCCTACTTCAAACAAATGGCCACCAGAACCCAGCTATCCGCAAGAAAAATAATGCAGGCTCTAGGGTTCATGGCCTCATGCATACTGTTAATTCCATATGCAAGACTGCATATGAGGAAACTTCAGTGGTACTTAAAAAGTCTTTGGTGCCAACCTGGAAACAGTCATTCCTATAATACCCTATCTAAGGACAGAGTTCCTTTGGTGGGCAGAAGCATGCAATGGGACCGCCCTTTACCCAACCCCACGCCTCCCAGACCCTTACCACAGATGCATCAACTAGACAATGTCTGGGGGGCACACATGGATGGTAAGTGCATTCAGGGCCACTGAATTACAAATCAAATGCATCTGGACATCAACCAAAATGAGATACTAGAGGTGCAGCACGCTCTAACAACTTTCAGATCCCAACTCTCTCCAAGACACCTGTTAATAAAAACAGACAACACCACAGTTATGTGGTACATCAACAAGCAGGGGGGAACCAGTCTTACCCACTCTGCAGGCTAGCCATGGCCCTGTGGAACATGGCCGTGGACATGCAGGTCCATCTGCAAGCACAATTCCTGCTAGGCAAACCAAACTCACTGGCAGACGACTTAAGCAGAAATCTCCTAGACCTACATGAGTGGCAATTAGAGCCCACCACCTTCAACCTTCTGATTCAGAAATGGGGTACCCCAGAGGTCGATCTCTTTGCCTCCCCCTGCAATCACCAGCTCAGCAAATTCTGCACTAGGACACCTCACAGCAGGGCCTGGAAAGTGGATGCCCTATTCTTCCAGTGGGTAAATCTCTCAATCTATGCCTTTCCCCCTCTGCCCCTTCTCTCAAAGAGTATTGCTCAAGATGAGATAGGACAGACCAAGGACAATTCTGATTGCCCCAGACTGACCACGCCAGCACTGGTGCCCACTTCTGCGCAGCCTGTCACCGGTGCCACCCTGGCACCTACACTAGAACGCAATGTTGCTTTCTCAGCAGGGGGGACAGATCTTGCATCCGCAACTACAAACCCTAAATCTTGCAGCCTGGCTTATTCCTTGAATTCTCCACCAGTAACCAGCCTAAGCAAGCAGGTGCTGGATGTCATCGTTGAAACCAGAAGACCCAATACAAGGAAATCCTATGCTGATAAGTGGAAAAGATATTGCTCCTGGATTCAGTCTAAAGGAGAGGACACAACTCTGCCCTCCCTGCTTCTAATCCTGGATTACTTAGCAGATCTACTCCACAGTGGCATATCCTTCTCCTCCATTAAGATCCATGCCTCTGCCATTTCGGCTCATTACAGCACTGAGCCACATCTTTTCTCTCACCCTCTTATTAAACAATTCCTGAGAGGGGCTAAGAACTTAAGGCCGCCAAGAAGTGCACCCACCCCTGCTTGGGACCTTAACTTTGTACTGGAAAAGCTCATGCTACCCTTTGTTGAGCGTGCAGCATCAGCAGAGTTAAAGTTCCTCTCTTGGAAAACAGCCTTACTTCTGGCCATCACTTCAGCTAGAAGAGTAGCTGAGCTACAGGCACTGATGGCTGTAGACCCCTTCATCATTTTCCATGTTGACAGGATCTCCCTCAGGACTAACCCTTCCTTTATGCCTAAAGTGGTGTCCAGTGTGGCTCTCATCCAATCTATCCATTTGCCAACTTTCTTCCCTAATCCTCAAATAAAGGGGAAAGGATCCTTGACATGCACAGACAGTTCAGATTCTACCTTGATAGGACTAAGCCTTTCAGGAAATCTAACCAGTTACTAGTCAGCTTTGCACCAGGGGCAGGGGCCAAGGCCATTTCAAAGCAAACCATTTCCAAATGGATAGCACACTGCATCCATTTCTGCTACAAGCACCATGGGAAACCAACTCCTCAGGGGGTCAGAACACATTCCACTATGGCAACGTCTACCTCTATAGCATTTCTCAGGGGAGTCCCTACCAGGGACATCCTGGAAGCTGCTACCTGGAGTTCTGTACACACCTTCACCAAACATTACCACCTGCCTATCTTTTCCAAATCCAGAGAAGGTTTTGCAGCAACAGTCCTGCAGGGCATATTAGCCAGCCCCAACTCTCCTTGATTGCTTCCACCCATTTCTTCAGCTTTGGGAGTCAACCCACATGTGATGACTGCAACAGTGAAACACGAAGAACATAGCACAGTTGTGTGCACGCACCATAAATGTAGATGTTCAAGTGTATTCACTGTTGCAGTCCTGGTTTCCCTCCCTCCAGCCCCCTTGTCTCTCTCTGTCTCTCTCACCTCTCTGTCTTTTACTCACCCCTTTTCAGGGGTATTGGTATTTACTTTTTACTGGTGTTTTTTCCCCACCATAACTTAGCTCCCTCTTCGGGGGGCTCCTGACACTTGGGGCAAGAAAAACTGATGTAATAGTGTCGACTGCCTGTTTTTATACCCCTGATGACCTAACATCAGTCCTGCAGCGACAGCAACTGAAGTCTCTGGTATTCGGGCCGACTGAGGGCTACCTGCAGGCAGATAACCCAAGTGTGATAACTGCAACAGAGAATACACTCGAACATCTACATTTATGGTAAGTGTACACAACTGTACTTTTAATGGTGTCATGAGAGACACAACTTATCTACATAATGCACCCATGATAGAGAGCATTACAAACATTCTGTGCAGTAACAGCAAAATCTAGCAAAGCTCTTTAAAAGTGGAACAATCTCCAAGTGAATTTTAATCCTTTATATCACATCACAAACAAAGGAAACTGTCAGGAAAATGAGTCATGGAAACTTTTTTTTTTTGTGAAGGCTAGGAAAACTGAGAAAGTGAATTGTGTCAAAACTGAACAATTAACAAAGCATGGGAACTAACATGATAGAAACTGCAGTCATTAGTGGAAAAGCCATCAATACCTAAGGGTAGGGATGGTGAAACAGAAACTGGTTTAGTAGGTTGCATTTTAAATGTATGTAATTTATGGATATTTCTTTATTATACCTTTAGTTTTATGAGATTAAATTTAAAGGCTCCACACTCAGAACACAACAGAATTATCTGTTTTCTGTGATTTTCTTTCAGAGGCATACCCATACACATACAGCACACATAAATATAACTATATGTATGCATACACAGTTAAAAGTACAGTTATTGTATTTTACCTATATGTCTGTCCCAAAGCTAAAAGCAACCACTTCGTCATTCTCATGTCATATCTGTAGTGTCAGAAACTACAAAGTACTCACATGGGCAAACAGGTTAAGACTAAAATTTGACAGGTTGGTTTTTATCTCCACACGTCTTTGGTCATCCCTCAAGAACTATCATCAAACATAATAACCCCAACCATTACTAGGGAAAAGGTCCTAAACACACTCTCCAAGGCCAAGAATTCCACATATATGGTCAGTGATAATAAACCCTGGATGCCTCCTAAATAGCATGAAACTGGAATCACTATTTTACCATAGCTTCCTGTCGGGCTTCATGCCATGTGAATGGAGAACTGCAGCAGTCATCCCTGTGCATAAGGATGGGCCTTCTACAGACCCTGGAAACTACAGACCCATTAGTCTGACTAGTGTCATATGCAAAGCCATGGAAAGAATCATTACAGAAATTATTAATAATGACATGGTTTTGTCAAGGGAAGATCATGCCTGCTCATTCTGGTTGACTTCTTCAGGAAGGTCACAAGGCAATGGACATGGCCAAACTGGTGCTTACTGCCTGCTTTGACCTTGCCAAGGCTTTTGATACAATACCCAACCTGGGCATTGTAAGCAAACTCACAGACTTATATGTAACCCCCTATGTTATTCATTGGATTGCCAGATGGCTCTCGGATAGTACGGGAGTCCACCTCCACAAAGAGGCAAGTCACTAGCAGAGTCCCTTATGGCTCATTGTTGGGTCATCTCCTTTTTGCCATCTATTTCTCAGAAGTCAAGACAAACATCAAGGGACTCCAACTGACCAAGTTTGCAGATGACTGCAAAATGGGAGCAGTCATAGAATCCCCTCAAGACATTAATATCCTCCAGGAAAAACTAATACAGACAAACAAGTGATGCCATGGATACAATTTTAAATTTGTTGCCAAGAAATGCATAATAATACCCTTTGTGAAGTTAGTTACCTCAGAAAACTACCTCATTGATAGATCAGTGTGTTGGGGACATAGATAGACGGTAACCTTCAACATATAAGCAAGGTTATGCCATTTGGATCCAAGGAAGTGGCTGTTGCACTGTACTCAGCCCTTATCAAACCCATCAATGAGTGCAATGCCTTCAGTATGTACCTGACCAGGTACATGCAACAACTAAAATATCTGTAGATGTTCCTCACAAAAAGAATACATGGCTTTTAACAACAGGTCCTATGCAGATAGCCTCAAAAGCCCTATACCTATACACTGTCTTCTAAAGACTGTTGAAGGGAATTATGTCTGGTATACGAGGCATGCAAGGATCACACTCTGGTAAGAAAACCTTTTGCATATCCCAAAACAAATAGTATTAGATCTATCCAATCCAGGGACTTAAACCTTGCTTGTGATGTAAATAGGACATGTTTGGGGACAGGTATGTGTTTCAGAGAATACCCCTTTTCTGGTACAGGCTTTCCATCCATGTGAAGAGAGTTTTTTTCTTGACCCTATTTGAATGTATCCTGGACCAGTGGGTAGGAAAACGGAAATTCACACCAGTCTGTTACCTATGTCTCTGATAGATAGAGGCAACCTGTAAATGTTTGACCACCCATG
The DNA here is from genome assembly GCF_019279795.1 of Protopterus annectens. NCBI lineage: Eukaryota > Metazoa > Chordata > Ceratodontiformes > Protopteridae > Protopterus > Protopterus annectens. The sequence continues at coordinate 444,926,308 of NC_056739.1, forward strand.
TCCTAGCTTACACATATCCCTAAAAATAACCTTCAGAGTACCAAACTTGCTGAATACATTTAGGATGCATGGCTAGTCTTAAAAAGGCTAATGTGGTCATTAGCCTAGTATATACCTATGAATCTAGTTGTTTTGTTCTATTGAAACTTTATCCATTTGTCATTGACTCATAAAAGGAAAATTTTAATTTCATTTGGTTTATAAACTGTTTTGAGTTTTATCCAGTAAGTTTTAGCACATTTCACAGCTCACATTTTGCCTGTTTCTACAACTCATATTTTTGTCGATGGTGAGGCATAGCTTTAGTTTGGCACTCGGTCTGTAGGTAAAGTAATCACCTATAGCTCACCCTTTCTCAGCCATGGTGCATGGCCTAAGTATAACACAAGTCTAACTAATCAGCCTTTTGCAGATATTCCAGTGCCATTTGGCTAACTGCAGTATTTGGTAGTTAATGTGGCTGTTTCTTGAAATGTATGTAACAACCTGATAATATTACAGACAGAAAAATAGCTAACATAACTGATTATTTTGTGGGTGGTTTGCAACAATCTGAAAAAAAAATGGAAAAAGCCAGCATTGGCAGTTTAACTGTACTGAATGCTGAAAAGCTGCAGTAGGAATATAGTCTGCATCAAACAAAAGGATGAACAATGTGAAGAAAAACCTTTTCTTCTGAATTACACTGACATTATTTTACATCTTTCTTGACTGGCTAGTAAGGAAGGTCTGGTTGCATGACAAATCCATTCACCTTTCCACAAATGAAGCACATGTAAGACAGGTGGAGAAGTCGTGTTACAATGTCAAAGTTTACATGATTCACAGGGAGGAAGAGGAGGATAACTTAGTGTTAACTATGAAAACATTATTCTTGGGTATTCATTAATGTACTTTAATTTTGAAATACACGTCTGCATTTAGAAGGTATACTACTGTGTTCCTAGATAGGAAGCTAAAAAGAAAACTTAAAAAAAAATGTTCATTTCATTTTTATGGCACCCATTACAACCAAAAATCGCATATAAAATCATATAAGAACATGGATGTATGAGTTTTCCAGATTTAGAAATCTACTCTTTAGCCACAATTCAGAATATGCTTACACTTCCACATTATACACGTAAATGGAAGAGTCTACATAAACAAGTAATAAAAAGTCTATACATATAATGATTTATGTAAAGCTGAAATCATGAATAAATTCTTATGATTACGTAAGAATTGTATAGATGGTAATATAAGGTAAAATTGCATTCTATTTATGTGATGACAATATTAAACATTTTTAAAAACTACTTAAGTTTCCCATTACTTAAAAATAGAAATGTGTATTATTCCCAATTACATGTACACCAGGATTCATAGAAAGTCAAAAGCTTAATAACATGTTACTTCTTAAAAATAAAAATTTAACACTTTATTGTGATTGTTTACATAAAGGTTCATTGTTAACATTAGACCAAATGATGAGAAAATATAGTACGGATAATACACATAGATTAAAATTACATAGCACATTTGAAAAATGTACAGGTCACTTGTGGTATATGAATGATTGATTATACAAATATAGTTTTCCTAATTTTTTTTGAATACTTCTCTATTATTCAAGAGAAATATTACATTTAAAGGAAATCCTTTTAAATCCCATAAAATTATAATTAACAAAAAAAAATAATCTTGACAATAGATTTTGGAATTTTATAGGACCAGTAGAGGCAGAAGATCTGTCTGAGTTTCGATATTAAAATCTATTGGTTTATCATCCTCAAGTTTATACTGGAAAATTTACACATGGAAATATATTCATAGAAGCTTTATTACAGCATTCAACATATCAAAATTTTGTAAGTCAGAAACATCTAAGTACTGGAGATGTGGGAAAGTAACCAAAGCACATTGGATACATACATTTACAGATTGTGGACACTGATAAGTACTAGAAGGCTATAAATAACTTCTATAAGGCAATATGGGGAGATAAATGTGACCTTACAATAGCAACAGTATTGGTAAATACTCCAATACCTTATCTAATAAGTAGTAATCAACATTGCATGTTCTGGGGTCTCCTAGCAGTTCCATTATTCAGTGATTAAAGAATTAGCCACTATTCTTTGTAATAATAAAAAGGTTACGATCTGAAAATGGTATTATAAAACCTTCTTATTGGGACAGATTGGAGATTTTAGTATTGAAATATAATGAAAACTAGTTTTGAAGTTTGGTTTTTAATGATTTGAAAAACGTCTGTTGTTAGGTAAAAAGTGTTTGACCCTTCCTTCCTCCTTTATATGTATTTATTATAAATATGTTAAACTTAATAATTGTTTGAAAGAAAAAAAGTGTGTGTGTGTTTGAATTTGCATGTGCACACTAGGGAGGCGTATATCTGTATGATTTTATGGCTTATGTGATAAATTGGTGGGGAAAAAGCAGGAAGACTGATACTGCTGAGCAAGGGAGGAAAAGGTGAACAGCAGTACCAGCACTATATAAAAAAGGAAAAAATCATGAAAGCTTGTTTTTCTGTGTATGTACATATGTCTCTCCATTGGAAGTAAAAGACTTGATAACAGTGAGTATCAACATTTTAAACATTAAACTGCAATTTCAGCAAACAGCAGCAAATTCTTAAACCCACTGTTGCAACTTAAAAGAATTTTTGAATGGGGGACTTAACCCCTTACCCCCAAAGACAAGGAGTTACAGCCCACACCCCTGCTAAGATCACTTGTTGTCAGGGAAATAGACTAAGGCACAGTCATTTTAGAATTTCATGTTTATACTTGCAGCCACAGATCTTAAGACTGTAGTTACCATTGTCAGGGTTTTAACAGGTATATATATATATATATATATATATATATATATATATATATATATATATATATTCATATATATACATATACATATACATATGCTGTCATATAATGGGTTCCTACAATGGTATACATGAAATGTTATGTACTGTAATATTTTGGAATGCAAGTGGCATAAACTTACGTAATCATACAGTGTAACATATTTCTTGTAGATGCAGCAAAGAAAGTCTGTATTCTATTTCTAATGCAGTGGTAGCTCATGTATGGCTGAATATCTTGATTTCAGTGTTGTACTTTGTACTTTGTTTAGAAAGCATTATGCTAAGGTAAGTATGTATTTACAACGTCATGCTACAAGGTGGTGCATGGCTAGGTTGAGTCAAGTCTTGTATCCCCAATGAGCAGTACAGCAAGTGTGTAACCTTTTTAAGCTAATTAGATCTTATTGCGATCCTGGGATAATTATGAAACATGAGATAGATTATGTTCTGTATGGAATGAACAGTACACCTAAGTAATTGTAATACACCCAAGTAATTTTAATGGAAAATTATTGGAACAGGGTACCAGCATTGGGAAAGTAGGGCAAGTATAAATGGGGAAAGCTGGGAAAAGGACAGGAGAGTAAGCAGATTAAGAACTCTGGGGAGCTGAGGCACAAGATCTAGATGAGGTATCTCCATGTTTGCTAAAGGATTTCTTAGTGGTGTGTAAAGAACCACTGTCTGAGTGGTCACTAAAGTAATATTTAGGATGATGAATGTTTTATGTGTGGTTATTTGACATTATTAGATGTAAATTGTAGGAATAGTCATTGCTCATGAATTATTCATGAACCCTGGATGTTGATTGGTTCAGTAATTAACTTTGTGTTATAAATTTACTAGCAGTTGGGGTATGCTCTGTCTTGATAAAGTCTCCAAATGGTTGGAGACATAAGCGCTTGATTTACTGGATGTATCCGAGTTATTTTTATTTGTTAAATTAAAGTTCTCTTTTTTTTTAAGCACTTCTTAGTTGCTTATTTGGAATTTTTTTATCTTTCTTCATCTCGTTGCAACCAAGGCCGTTTTTTTTTTTTTTTTTTTGGATTGTGATTTATTTGTTTTTATTATTACTATTATTAGTGGTAGTAGTATGCTAATAAAAGCATGGTATCTGAATCCTATAAAAATGTATTGAAGAATTTGCAGATGTTCCCTCTTTCTTTTTCTTTATTTTAAATGGATTATTTTCAGACAACACACCATCCCACTAGTATTTGTAAGTACTTGTCTGGTATCCTTAGTGATAATATTTATTTGTATGTACACACTCGTGCACAGACATAAATCTCAAAGCAAATCACTTTCAGAATAGAATAGTCATTATATCTGTTAAACAGGTAAAGTTGAAGTCTTGCAAAAACGCGGTGTAGTGGTAAACCACACTCCTCCTTCTCTGTCATATCTTGGATGAGAGCCTAGTGTGAGACTCAAATTTCAAACTAGAAGATTCCAGTGTGATTCTTTATGCTGTCATAATGTAACCTCTTCAGTCAAAGTACAAGGTACATCAACAGTCCCTAATTGTAGTGCTCAGTCTGTGAAGTAGAATCCACCCCTAACCCTACTTAAGCGTATGTTTGACCAATGGATGGGGACTTGAAAATTCACCCCAATTCCGGTCTCTAATAGATGGAATCAGGAAATAACACCCCCCCCCCCACATAACTTTTAGAAACTTCCTAATACATCCCATCCTAATAAATGCCCATGGTACACAGGGACAAAGCAGGTTGGGTTGTGAAGTTAGGCTCAGAGGTTCATAGGTAAATACTAGGCTAGCAGTCCTTGTTGGACATTTTAAGCCTAGCCAATTTCACTTTTAGTGCTTGAATTAACCTAACCATGTTTTAAACGCAGTATTACTTTTAGTACCCCTTCTGTAGTATGAATAGTCAGGAATAAGGAGTGAGAAAACACTTTCAGATTATTTGACGGCTACTTGTGCAACTTACTGTATACTTTCATGCATCACAAACAGGCAAGCAGCTATGTAGATACAGTCTTGTGTTTAACTCATAGCTCACGAGCTGTTAGTACAAGAGATCTCAACAAAGCCCGACATAATGGGAGGACAACTGCCCAAAATAGAGATTTTAAATATTTAAATATTACTATTATAGACTTAGACATTTGCTGGAATAACAGGGCTTGTGTTAACATCCATTTTTTGAAGGATTTGAAGTCTGAAACTCAAATGTATGCAATTATTTAGTGACTTCAATCCTGAGATCACCCCAGTGATTTGGCAGAAAAACACAAATTTTATGAGGAATAGACCAAAAATATGAGGCAAAAATCTGGACATTATGCAAATATCTAGACAGTGGAGCGGTATGGTATAGCTTATTGGCATAAGATATTACAAATTGCGTGGGATAGGGGGTCTTGCAGTGTTTCAGCCATAAATGCATTTCCTTCAATTGCTTCCAATAAGATTGTTTAAAATGTTTAAGCTTAAGCACTTTCGTCTCCTCAATAATATTATGTTATCATATTTATATTAGTATGTCTTTTGTAAGCTGTTTCATAGCATATGAATTTTAGGATGACTGTGTGTTTAAATTATAATTGTGTAATGAGCTAATGAGCATATAAATGTTTTTATTTTAGTGTGAAGTCTTAGTCTGAAGAAGTCTCCGACTGAGGAGATAAAAGCGCTTACTATTGGCTTTGGAATAAACTTGGTTGATTTATCTTCATACGGACACAGCATTTTATTTTGTTTTTATATATATATATAAATTTCATTGAAAGCACATTTTATTCATTGACTTTCATATTTAATCAAGAAAATAAGTATTAGGTGTAAGCCCCTTGTATCCCTACAAATTAATTTGATTACATTGTAGTTGGTTGATAATTCACTCCACTGACCTCTCAGTCGAGTGTCTCTTTGCAATGACTTTGACATTAATAAACATTTCTTGCGGTTGATGAATGTGCAGTTCATACGGTATTGTGTTGCAGTTGTGCAACCATGAGATGAATACATATAAGTAAGAGGAATGTGGGGGCAAAATCCCCATGTTAATACAGTTGCTGTACTCTTTTGAAATGAGAAGTGTATTATGTCTCAATTATTCTATATTTAAGGACTGACCACAAACAGAAATTTGTTAGTACTAATTTTGTGATGGGTTATCAGAATTGACAAGAACTGAATTTGCGATTGATAGTGGTATGAAAATTTGGCTCTTGCCAAGTATCTAATCAGAATTGACAAGAACTGCATTTGCGATTGATAGTGGTATGAAAATTTGGCTCTTGCCAAGTATCTAATGTCTCAGTAGTGAAGATCGAAAATAGTTTTAGTCAACACATGCTGCTATACTCCGTAATATGTACCGACTCCAAGATTGCTTAACAGATGGGAAAAGATGCAACTTCTTAACCCCAGTGTGTGCCAATGTAGTGCTAGCAGAGATAAGCACACACACACACACACACACACACATACACACACACACACACACGCACACAGAGCCAAGACAAGTCATGCCACTGCAGACATACACACACACACACACACACACACACACACACACACACACACACACACACACACACACACGCACATGCACATAGAAACCTTCAGTGATGTAGTACTTAAGGTTGGAAGGGTGGCCTAATGGTTAAGGTGTTTGCCTTACTAACACAAGGTGCAGAGTTTGAGTCTCACAAGGGATAATTGGCTAGGTTTAAAATGGCTCGCAAAGGCAGTTAACTTATTACTAATCTATGAACCATACATGGTCCTACATCCAGCAATCTCACACTTTCAGATTTCATTGAAATGAAATAAATGACACAGTTCAGTGAAATCAATGACACGGTCCAATGTGATGATTCCCAACATAATGAAAGTCTACTTTCATGGAATTAATGTAACCAACATATACATACAAAAATTATGTATTTTTTTAATTGACTGTTAGACTGAAATGCTTAAAGTTTTCTTTGCCAAATTAATGAGTTAAAAATAAATCAAGAAATACTATAAATTGATGAATTCCTATCTACATTCCCCAGTACTATAATTTGCATATATCTATATGTGCATATTCTTTGATAGACAGATGTTGATGTGTTTTAGTTCTCACATACATCATCTACTCTTTTACATGTGATAACCAGTCAAAGCCAGACTTCAAACATTGTGCTATGAAAATTATTCAACTTTTATTTTCCTGTTTAGAGTTTCACTGAAGGGTCTTATCCAGGCATGGGCAAACTACGGCCCGGGGGCCACATGCGGCCCGTTAAACGTTTTGATTTGGCCCGCCAAACTTGAAAAAATTTAATAAATTAACCTTGTTAATGTTTTATTTCCCCTGCAATTCTGATGTTTCCTCACTAGATGGCGCACTCTAGATATATTGGCTTTGTTGAGGTGAAGCGTAGGCCTATTACTCCAAGTTTGCACTTTACCCTTTGACCCACCGCCCCTCTATGAAGATGAGCGGACCCAAGAAAAGGAAAGTGGACAGAGAATGTCGAGTGTTCAATAAGGAGTGGACAACTAAATATTTTTTCACTGAACACAGATCATCTGCTGTTTGCCTGATATGCCAAGAAACTGTGGCGGTTTTTAAAGAGTATAATATTAGCCATCACTTTGCCACAAAGCACGCTAATTATGCTAGCAAGCTCTCAACAAAAGAACGGGAAGCTGCTGCTGAGAAGGTGGCAGCTAATTTGAAGGCTCAGCAAAGTTTTTTTCACCGTCAAACTGCCATTCAAGATTCAAGTACCAAGGCCAGTTTTATGCTTTCATTCAAAATAGCAAAGGCCAGCAAACCACTGTCTGAGGGCGAGTTTTTAAAAGAATGTATGGTAGAGACAGCAGGTATTTTGTGCCCGGAGACCAAAGACAAATTTGAGAAAATCAGTTTATCACGGCGGATAGTGACTCGCCGTGTGGAACTAATAGATGAAGATATCACCAGCAGATTAAACAAAAAGGCAAAGTCATTCACTTTTTATTCTTTAGCACTGGATGAAAGCAACGATGTCAAAGACACTGCTCAGCTCCTCATTTTTATCCGAGGAAGCAACGAAACTTTTGAAATGATGGAGGAGTTTTTGACAATGGAGTCTCTGAAAGGACAAACACGGGGAGAGGACTTGTTTGAACAGGTGTCTGCTGCCATCGAAAACATGAAGCTTCCCTGGAGTAAGCTTGTTAACGTCACCACAGATGGATCTCCGAATTTAACGGGAAAAAACGTTGGCCTGCTGAGGAGAATCCAGAATAAAGTGAAAGATGAAAACCCTGACCAGGATGTCATTTTCCTCCACTGCATCATCCACCAGGAATCTCTATGTAAATCGGTGTTACAGCTGAATCATGTTGTGAATCCTGTGGTGAAACTCATCAACTTCATACGCGCACGGGGACTTCAGCACCGTCAGTTCATTAGGACCTGCTTTATCACTCCCGTGTCCGCTGGTTGAGTTTGGGCAAAGTGTTTCAACGAGTGTGGGAGCTCAAAGAGGAGATTGGCGTGTTTTTGGAGCGGCAGGGGAAGACTGATGAATTTCCTGAGCTGAGCAACAAGAGCTGGATGTGTGACTTTGCGTTTGCTACGGACGTATTTTCACACTTGAATGAGCTCAATGTGAAACTGCAGGGGAAAGAGCAGTTTGTGCATGACATGTACACAAACGTGAAAGCCTTCAAATCCAAGCTGGCTTTATTCTCCAGGCAGATTTTGAACAAGTCATTCACTCATTTTCCTAGACTAGCCATGCTGAAAGAGGCCGGAGCAAAAGTAAAGAAATACAGTGAGTCACTGGATGCACTGCACGGAGAATTCTGCCGTCGGTTTTTGGATTTCGACAAAATTGACAAGTCACTTCAATTGGTGGCCTTTCCTCTGTCACACGACCCCGAAACAGCTCCAGAGGAGCTTCAGCTCGAACTGATCGACCTTCAGTCCGACCCTGCCTTAAAAGAGAAGTTCAGCTCTCTGAAACTAAATGACTTCTATGCTTCACTCAATGATGCCGCTTTCCAAATCTAAGGCTAAAAGCGCAGATGATGTTGGCTTTGTTCGGCTCTACCTTCGTGTGTGAACAGACCTTCAGCGTCATGAACATCAACAAAGCCAGCCACAGATCCAAGTTAACAGACCTACACCTCAGATCCATCCTGAGAATCGCCACAACAAAACTAACTCCAGAATTTGATGCGCTGGCTAAAAAAGGAGACCAACAACACTGCTCCCATTAAAATGTGTGTGTCTCCGTGATACGCACGTTGTTAAAATAAACAGTGCGCGCAGATCAAATATAACGCTTCACAGACTGACTTGCTGCAACTGTTTCGGCCCTTGCACTGGTCGTTGTTGACTTTTGGCACCGGGAAACAAATTGAATAAAAGGAACAGGACAAGTACATCTGCATCTCCTACCGCTTTTGAAAAAAAGACAGTCAGGAGGAGAGTGATGGTGATATCCTGAAGGATAACAGAACTTTCAGTGCTTTAAAATAAAATGGTCATTTATTTTATTTTCAGTTTTTAAAGACTCATTTCGAAGTCAGAGATTTTATTGTAATGCTTTTCTTCATTTTCATTGGAAATTAAAGCACATGTTTTCTCCATATCCCAAGATGTGTATTTTTCCCCCAATGAGGTGATGTTTTCAAAGCATGCCATCTATCTGCTCCTGTTCTGGCCCCTTTGTCAAATGTTAGAACTCAATGTGGCCCACGAATCAAAAAGTTTGCCCACCCCTGGTCTTATCCATACAACTGTAATGATGAAACAAAACTGGAATGGTACTACTGTTTGTTCTTATGCAATTAAGTCCTGCAGACTGTATTTTTTATTG